>NC_048572.1:22462328-22762328 GCF_013265735.2 Oncorhynchus mykiss | reverse complement strand
CTGTAGAGCATAGCCACCTCTCCACAGGGGATATTGGAAGTGCACTGGAATACTACAGATACACCACCTTTATTTGTACCTTTTGTGTTTTCACACAGTATAAGTGTACAGGAAGACTGGAGCAGGGCCTATTCACACGGACACCAGGTGGTGTGTGGGCAACGTGTGAGCGTGCATAAGAAATGGCGGCTAATGGTTTCACTTTCTTCCCAATTAAATGGTTACATTTGAAGATGATGAAACGTACATTTGTGCGTATAAATAAGCCAACTGATGGAATAGGTTGAACAGAGGCCCAATCTCCCTCTCTGCGAAGATGTGTTAATGACTTCCTTGTAAATAATCTAAATAGAAAAACGAATTATGTTTAGTGCATGTCAGACGACCCATGACATCCCATGAGTGTCAAAACCTTTTTCTTAATGTTGATTGGGAGTACTCATAGATTCCCACATCACTTGTTGAGAAGTAATCAAATATTTGAATGGTGTGAAAATGACAGCCTGAGTTCTTCATCTAACCAGCCCTTCTGCTGGCTTGATGAGGCTGCCGTGTAAGTGCTGAGAAAATCAGAGAGGTAATAAAGTGCTGTGCCAAGACTGTAATCAGGTTCCGGTGAGAAGTCATGAAAGTGGATATCATTAGCAGTATGTAAAGGAAAAGAAAAGGTCACATCACTTCACTTCCTTAGACAAGTACAAGGAGGTCTTTTTTTTAACGTCTGCCCTCAATCTGCCGCACTGCACAGGAGGATGACTTTTATCTCTTATTGGAGATGTTTTATTCGCCACTTATAAAGTTATCTTAAAATCAAAAAGACAATTTATTGGCCATACTTACATAACTAACTGACTGAAGAAAGAAAAAATCTAATTATCAAAGACCAAAATAACTTATTTATTCAAATCCATATAGGCTAATCTGTTTTACTGATAAACACACAGTCTTACTGACTGACACGTTCTGAGCTGTAAGTACTGCTCCTACAGTCCATTTAAGTGGATACAAACACTGTTACACAGGTCAAGGTGTACACTTCTGTCGCTAAAATTCTCTCTCGCACACTGCAGTTTTGACGACTTGGATTAAAGCCGTAAACTATCAGTAGTTGTCAGATTTGACATTTGGCTGTTGAGCCGCTGAGATGCAGCTGTCCAGATATGAGAAGTGTTGTCCTACAGGGATCTAGCCTGGTGTTAACCAGTGACAATGTGACACACAACCTTTTCAGATCTCTGCCCTTTGTCATTCTTCACCCTCAGGGTCATGAATAAGGTTGGGCTCTGTTTGGATTTGAACTCTACTCCAAATCTCAGCAATAGTTTTACATGACAAAATGTGACACTGGAAGTAACTAGGTTGCTGTTGAAAGTTCAAGTGGCCAAGGATGATGCAAAATTGAACAACCCATGCATGACACAGAGATTCAATGATACAGGGTTGAGCTATGTTGGTACGCCACTGACAGAATGGTCAGTGTGCAAATACAGTGCCTTCAGAAAGTATTCACACCCCTTCAGTTTTTCCTCAATTTGTTGTCTTTCAGTCTGAATTTAAAATCTATTAGATTGAGATGATTTGTCACTGGCTTACCCACAATACCCTATAATGTCAAAGTGGAATGATGTTTTTTGATTTTTTTTAAACAAATGAATAAAAAAATGAAAAGCTGAAATGCCGTGAGTCATTAAGTATTCAAACCCTTTGTAATGGCAAAAAAATGTGCTTAACAAGTCACATAATAAGTTACATTGACTCACACTGTGTGCAATAATATTGTGTAACTTGATTTTTGAATGACTACCTTCAAAAATCAGACATTGAATATCCCTTTGTACATGGTGAAGTTATTATTACACTGTGTATGTTGTATTAATACACCCAGTCACTATAAATATACAGGTTTGTGGCATGACATTGGCCTGATGGGGTTTATGACCCCCATAAATACCTTTCCCCCTTTTCCTCTCTCTACTCTACCGATGTGACTATTGAAAATCCCTTTGTTAACATGGAGTCTGGTAACATCAAGAGGTGGGAAACTGAACCATATTTTGGTAATCCAACCAGTTGAAAATATGCGTTGGTACTTAATGAATATGATGTCAGATCAGTTGGCGTCTGAGACATTATTACTGATGATAGGACGACATAAACTGTATCTTGGAAAGTCTACACATTCTAGTTCAGATTATAGATCAGAGTAATTTTAGCTCCTAAATGAGAGAATTGGTTTTCATGAGTGAACTATGGTCAACTCAATTGCCCCGCCCATGTGAACAGACACTGGTTGTAAACTATGAAACACGGCACTCTCTCCCAACCCTATATAAGCCCCTTTAAGAAAATGTGACTTCCTGTTCCAAGGACGTGCAGACTTGAGGTCCCCATGTTGAAAGCACAAAGACCACCTACAGAACTACGCCAACCTCAGCAAGAACCTAACGAAATTAGCATCGAATTTCAGTGTGAAGGTGACGACCTACACGCCGGAAGGATGAATTTCGACTATACCAGCCAGAGTATAGCATGAGGTTAATGTATGGCAACTTGGTATGAACTTTGAACTCTTATTCACTTAAGAAGTGATAGCTCCTAGCCGTTGCGTTAGCGCAGCAACTGTAGACGTGGGCTAGGAGAGGACGGATAGAGTATCTATTCTACCACACGACGACGGTACTACCAAGTATCCGTTCTACCAAAATTCCAGGACTGATTTTCAACCATCATTCTTAATTTAATCTGATCTTTACATACATTATAGCCTACTAATATATGTGTGGAATTATTTTTTATTACAATGGCACACAAAGAAAATGGCATTCGTAGCCTGCAAATAAAAAATAAATGGACCTGATATATGTGCTATGTGCACAGCCATGCATTGAACAGTCATTTTTTTGCAAACAGTGATTAAGTTACATTTTTTGCCTAAATTATGACTATCCAATCTACTCATCACATTATGAATAGTAGGCTATCTTACATAAGTCTGCAAATGTGATTATATATGTAATGCTTTATTATAAAAGGGAATCTTTACGGTGAAAATGATGTTTCCCCAAACTTGAAACTCACACGGTGCTGTATACTGTATGCCAGTTAGGCTCTACACCTGTTGTACAGCAGATTACTGTGCTTAATTTTATTTGGCCACTTTAGTTGTGATTACAAACCTTATCAAAACATATATTTCAATGTGCTTGGCTACATGAGTTGTGAGACAATGATTTGTAAAAGTCCTCACTGCACACACTGGGCATCCTTCACAAGTGATAGTATTGTCACCCATCAGACTATTCTTAATTTATTGTTGTCTTTACATATAGACTACTAAATAATATATATGTCTGAAATTAGTTTAGATTTAGAATGGACCATTATCCTGCACCTGTCGGACACAGGGCCAAGGGAAAAAAATACATGTCATCTATGCACTTAAATAGTGAATGGAGGACGCTTTTCCAGTGGTTCATTCTCATGCCAGACAGGTAGGATATACTCCAGTTGTAAAGCGAAGCAATGTGTTTAATATTAGGAACATTGAGAAATCAATATAGTAGGCCTAGCCTATAGAAAGCTGATGGGATCCTTCTCTTTTTAATATAGGCCATCAAAACTCTGTTTTCTCATGCAATTGCATAGCCCATCGAAATGTTGTGCAACATGAGCTCATGGGCTCTCATGAAGTGTTTGATTTGATTTCCAAATACATTTGCATTGATGTTGGAGTGATTAGAGAGGCAATAGAGTACCAGGCCATTAGGGACTGGCAGTTAGCAAGTTTGGTAGGCTACTAATGACCATCAGCAGCATCAGAGCACAGTTTTGGGGAAGCCTAATTAGCATGTGGAATTTGACTGCTGTCATGACTTGTGACTGCCAGTAACAGCCTTAGGTGTAAGAACAAATGCTTGTTACCATGCTTGTTAAAAACGGGAAGATTTCCACTAAATTCACCAATTTAGTGTTTAGTTTCTTCTCAGCTGCATCCGATTCAGCAATAACTGTTACATGGTTGTAATCTCTTGTGGACAGATGCGTTGGGTGTCCAAGATGACAAAGGTTGGAGGATCAATGGGCTCTAATTACCTACCCGTAATTACCTTAACCCAGGTGGTACACAAAAAGTGTACCATCTGGGTTAACTTGGTTGAGTTTACAACAACAGATCAGATATAGGTCAACCTCACTATCTGGGGTCAATCATACGGGTGTCATCCCAGATTATAATTTAGAAAAAGCATAATTCATTTGTACATTACCCATTATGACAACCTGATCCTCCTTGCCATCCAAGTGAGAGAATAAACCCACAAGTATAGCACAGAGTTCATGTAATATCTGCATAAGTACAATGTAATCACTATGTTTTACACAGGATTTAGCTAGTTAAAAGGAAGCGTATCATGAGGTGTACTTACTTATAATTAATGTGTACTTATATAGTACATTACCCATCCTGACAACCTGGCTCTTATTTTAAGGCTTCTGGAAGCACCATCCAAGTGAGAAAATAAACACTAGTACACAACAGAGAACATGTAATACCTTGAAGTCAAATGTAATTAATAGGATGTAGTTAGATTAAATTAAAATAATTTCTATGTAATGACATTAACAAGTGAAAATACCTACAAACAAAAGATGAGCTTCTACTTTAGTCAACTTTATTGCAAGGTAAAAATACCTTCCATTTCTTACAAAATAATTAAGATTTGGATTGTTAATACGTTGATTAATTAGAGTAAATAAAGATATAAGCCTACTCAATAACATAAATCTGTAGCCTAGATCATTGTTTCCCAGCTCCAGTCCTGGAGTATCCTCAACAAAACACATGTTTGTTGTAGCCATGGACAAATACACGTGATTCAACTCACAGAGGGCTTGATGAATCAGGTGTGTTTGTCCAGGGCTTAAATAAAACTGTGTACAGTTGGGGGTACTCAATGACTGGAGGTGGGAAACACTGGCCTAGATGCTGTAGCTAATTTAGAAGAAATAAACACATATATATGTCAATTTAGTGTAGACACTATTACCCCTAGTTATCATCAGCATGATGTCTTTAGTTTACGCATATAGCTAGGCCTACCTAATAAATGTTGTGTTATCCCGTTAGCAATAATTGTGCTTGCTAACACTAATATTGGTAGATCTTGACATGGTGCCTAATTCCTAGGATATATAAATAATTGCACCATGCATCCGATCCAAAAGTGAGAATGTTCCTAAACAGTGAAACCCTTTTCACCCTTGGTGGAATAAGAGTTTGTCTTATGATCATTTTAAGTGCAATTATAAATCACTTTTCAACCAAGCATAATAGGTTTACAATTTGTCAAGCACGAATGACTATCTCACAATTTTTTACCATAACTGTATATTAATGTACCATTTTTTTTTAAATTGATGGTTAAAGTAATTGTCCCATTGCCAAATGCACCATTAAATGATTTAACAATTTAAAGTATTTTTTTTATGTTAACCATTTGTGAACCCGTTTTTCCCGTTGGGCCTGGGAAATAGACTCAAGAGCCCTTTAATGCACAGTTATGTCAATTAGGTGGTAAATTTTCAATTGGCTAACACTTATCACTGTGGTTTGTGCTGGCTATATGATACGGTCCCATCTGGGACATTCAAGTTCACCCTATCCTATTCTTACCCAATTCTAAAACAGTTCTTTTTTTAGATCACTTGCAATGTGTTGGTATGCATCCCTGTTTAGATTTTTTTTCCAGAGCAAAACAAAATTCAGTTTGATTGACATTTATATTCCGGTCAGTAAAAATGGGTCAAGGTGAGATTGCATCTTTAAGTATCATACATACTGTTTATTGTATCTCTATCAACTCAAGCCACAAAAGCAATTGTCAAAAAGTGCCTAGGATGACCAGCCTAGATTGAAGTTGCTTTGTATAAAAACAATGGAATAAGATACTCCATATGAAAAAAATGCATGATGATAATATAGAAAGAAATCTAGGTTGATGGATGGTGATTGAATCAAAAATGATGCTGAAGTATAGTTGCTATTACAGTACAAGCCATCTTAAAGTATGGCAGTCTTGCTAAGAGCCATGTCACATTCTGTGAGAGTGAAATGACTGGTGACACTTGAAGCGGGTTGCTACTGTATCACAGGGAATTGGTGGGTGTGATTAGCGTGAGAGGCCTGAACTAGCCGGTTGGCTGTCACTGTTATTGCCCACTGTCCTCCAGGCAAGAAAGCCTAGCAAAGTTGCCTTTTGTAATTAGCTCACTGAATTCTATTTGATCCTGATTTGTTACTGCTGTGACATGTGGTGCTTGAAGTGTTACTTTGCATTTTGAGATTCGCAACAGACTGTAAAAGCAATGTATACTAATTAATTCACCCACATGTATAAAGACTGCCGCAAATGCATTTGATGTTTTGACATCAATCCATTTGTCACGAGAGTCACTTTAAAATTCCATATAATTGCCAGTTGTTTATCAGCAAAGACTTCAGACTGACAGTGTGAAATAGATGGAATATAATGGAAATTGTCTGGCCGCATGGCCTGTGAGAAATTTGACCTTTATTGAGATGTTAACAGCATTTTAAGATGGCTCTTTACAAAGGATCAGCGTAATGGGGAAAGGTGAGAGGGTGAGTCATAGCTCTGAGCATATACCGGCACTTGCCTTTCCTCTCTCGCTCTCATTCCTGCAACAGCTGTGCTACCGTAGACAGACAATCAGAACAGCACAAAGCTCGAGCAGCAGTCTGCTTTCATCTCCATTCATTGTGCCCACTATATACTGTTCATACCATTGTCTGACAAGGTTAAATGTCATTTGTATCAAGTGGCAAGGCTTACAGTACCACAATTGCTGGATTTCACTGGACTGGCTAGAAGGGTTAATTAACAGTACATTGGTATGCAATGTGTTGGGGGATGGAGGGGGCAATACTATCCAATATACAAATTACATGGTTTCAGATATTCTCTAACGGCCCGAGAATACAGTCAGTTAGATCATGTAGGAGGTGACAGTGACAGTCGGTACCGTTTAAGATTAGGGAGGACCATTTTTGTGAGCCTTATTTCTATTACAGCATATTGGATGACAGTAATTTATATTCCATTCACCCAGCTCAATGTAACATCAATACGTTTAGGCTATTACATGATACTAAAATTTTCCCTATGGACATCATGAGGTTGCTACAACCTAGCTTATGAATGAAAGTTTATAACATTGGCGAGAGACTAATTGGAGTTATCATGGTGACAGACAGTGTCACATTCAATACCGCCTTGCACACTTGCCTACATGCAGCTGATCTTGGGTGCAATCATTAGTCCAAACAGTTTCAACCAATAGTTTCTAACATAGCTGCTAGAACTAACGCGCTAGTAAACCCCCTACAATCAAACAGTGCAGTGTACAGCAAGCAGTTTAGCAGTTACACCAGCAGACCCTGGTGGCAATACATTTAGAATAACTGGTCAGTTAAAAACGGATCAACTATTTTTCAACTACTCACCACATTTTATGCACTGCAGTGCTAGCTAGCTTATTCTTTCTCTATTAGATTAATTATCTGAACCTTTGATTGGGTGGACAACATGTCAGTTCATGTCAGTTCAAGTAGCGCTGATAGGTTGGATGACGTCCTCCGGAAATCGTCATAATTACTGTGTAAGTTTATGGAAGGGGGTGAGAACCATGAGTCTCCTAGGTTTTGTATTGAAGTCAATGTACCCAGAGGAGGAAGGAAAATAGCTATCTGTCGACTACACCATGATGCTACCCCAGGGAGTGCTGTTGAGGCTACTGTAGATCTTCATGCAAAACAATGTGTTTTAATCTGTTATTTGTTGACGTGAATATATTTAGTATTGTTTTCTCTCTTTTCACTTAAAAAAGAAAATGAAATTCACTGAGTAGGATGGTACTTCCCTTCCTCCATTTAGGAACCCATACCTCTTATCACCTTTCTTCTTTTTTTTGTGACAAACTTTTTATTGTTGTCATTTTTTATATATTCACTTATCATATTTGCATTTCATACTCAAAATAAAAAAACATATATCTGAGAAATACATACTAAGATAAAGAAGAGTATCAACAGTTTGTACTATTTTGTATGCAAGGAAAATAAACAAAAAAGGCTCCCCCTCCCCAACCCATTCCCCACTTCAGTCCCCATCCACCCGCCCGCATCCTCCCTCCCTGCCCAGAAATCCTCCACCTCCCCGACCCAAAGAAAGCATGCCTCCCATCCCTTGCCATTAGTCCCCCTCCCACCGATCCACCCCGAGTCTCCCCTTACATTCTTTTCTATATACATTTAACGAAGTGCACATCAAACTAGCTAAGTTTATAAACTTGAATCTATGAACCCCCCCCCACCCCCCGCCCCAGTCAGTCAGGCTGCAATTCCTCTGTATCATTCAACCATACATTTATTTTATTATGCTCTTCATAAGCACTTTATACATATTTGAGTAAATTGAAATTATCTGGGTGAAATGTCCAACATCTGTTCTGATCAAGCCAAATGTCCTGTCCTGATCATTACAAATGTAATGGTAAAATGGAGAGTACAGTAAATTATAACTGATGACAATTACCTGGGATCGACAAAAATGATGTAAACCCAAAATAATATGTAGAGAGAACTCGTATAGTTAAAGTACTGTACTGCTATCACTTCTGAAGTCGATTCAATTACACTTGAGCTAATCCTTATTGGGGAGGGGGTCCGTTCAATCTGAACCCTGAATGTCTGTTATCCAGCCTTTGTGTTGATAGTGCAATGTTGAGCCCTGTTGGAGGGAAATGTTATAAAGCCCAAGGCTCTGAGGCAGTAAATTGGGACTGTCACATCAGAACTGTGTTTCCATCAGTACACTGCCGCAGCTCTGTGACTCACCTTAAACAGCTCCAGCAGGTCCAGAAATATATTATTAATCATCGTCCAATTGATATGACAGTAAAGAATATGTACCTTAGCAATAGTATAGGTTGGACTGATAGTTAATCCACAGGGAAGATTCCCCCCACCCATTGAAAAATGGATGTGAATTTTTTTGTGGTGTCCTGTGACTGCATGGTAAATGGATATTGAGGAGGCTTGTCTCTAGCTGAGTGTGGCACCTAAGGGGTTGACGTTCCCCCACCAGAGGTCCCTCTCTCTCTTTTTGGGGCCAATGCTCATTTGAACTTAAGTCATCCATGTTTCTATTTTTTTCTTATCTGAGAATCAATGAATGATGTGGAGTTATACTGATTTAACCATGCTCAAGGGATTTTCCTGTCAAAAAATATAACGTCTTACTTTTTGCTATCAATCAGCTACTTGGAGGAGTGTCTGTGATACCAGAGATACTGTATATACGGTCACCCTATTGAAGACTGAATTTCACCTGTCCTTGTGCTTGTCTCCACCCCCTCCAGGTGTCACCCATCTTCCCCACTTATCCTCTGGGTATGTTTTCTGTCTGTCTGTGCCAGTTCGTCTTGTTTGTCAAGCTTACCAGTGTTTACCCTGTCAGTGCCTGTCTTTTCCCAGGCTCTCTTTTTCTTGTCCTCCTGGATTTTTACCCTTGCCTGTCCTGACCCGGTACCCGCCCGTCTGACCACTCTGCCTGAGCCTGCCTGCCGTCCTGTACCTTTGCTCCACCTCTGGATTACTGACCTCTGCCTGTCCCTGACCCTAAACCTGCCTGCCGTTCTGTACCTTTGCTCCACCTCTGGATTACTGACCTCTGCCTGTCCCTGACCCTAAACCTGCCTGCCGTTCTGTACCTTTGCTCCACCTCTGGATTACTGACCTCTGCCTGCCTTGACCTGTCGTTTGCCTGCCCTTGTTGTTACAATACACATTGTTACTTCACAGTCTGCACTTGGGTCGTACCTTGATACCTGATACAGTATATTCTCATTGTAAGGAATACAGTAAATAATACTTTCCTTACATAAATAATGCACGTTTTTGACTTCCTTACTGGCTGACCTTGACAAAGGTGAACTATCGATTTACAAATGATAGAAATCTATTTGAAACAAAAATCCCTTACTGGTCAAAGTCCATGTGAACACACATTGGTCAAAAAGGTAATGGGTATACTATACATGGTTCTCATTATACAACCATCCTAGCTCACGAGAAAGTAAGTAAGCTAAATATACAGGGTCAGTATTGGCACTGACCCTGTATATAGTTTAGTTACTTTCTCCCGTTCTTCTTATTTCTAATTTTAGTGGGTTTTTCTTCTACTTTGGTTATTTTATAGTACTACTGATTTAGATTACTGCATTGTTGGGAATTTGTTTGCAAGGCATTTCACTGTACTTGTGCATGTGACAATAAAACTGGTAACTTGAAACCTTAATTCAATCTAGACTCTCTAGACCTACAGTATGTGAGTTCTGCACCCTTTTGCTTAGTTTACAAAAACATTCCATTTCAAATGTAAACTTTCATCATTATAGCTAGAGGTAGATGTGAATGGTGCTGACATGCATAGCAAATGAACAGGTTGACACTGGGACATTTCTCCTGAGGTCGTGTTTCCCCTCTGTGACAGATTATGTATCTTAAATACATTTAAAAACATAATTTACATAGTTAAACTAGGGGTAATATTCACTGAAGCTTTCTCCTGGGAGTAAATTGCAACTCACATTTCTATGCATGTTATCTCATAACCACAGACATGGGTTAAAAGCTAAATTAAGCAATACATTTTAATGAGGAAATTGAGCTAGTAAGGGAATTCACTGACAGAATTGTTGTAATGACAGAAGGAGACTATTACATAAATAGTTATTAATTTGAATGAACGTCTCTCAAAAAGCTTGATTTTCACGAATTCATCTGTATTGACTTAATTTACTTACTCTACATTTTGAGTCCCTATTTGCACTCAGTTGTGTCAACTTCAATAAGAAACTCTAAGAACAACTACCTGTAAAGGTTATAAAGGTGAGGAAAGTCAATTAAACCTTAAAATAATATCTCTATATAAATAAACAGAGCAGAAAGCAAAACTGAAGTAGCACCTAGAAAGATATTGAAGGACATAGCTAGATCTTGGACCTTGGACTAATAAGCCAATATGATGCCAATTCCATGACTTTGAACAGCATTATATCACAAGACTTATCCACATTTAGATACAGAAAGGAAAATTAAGCTACACTGTAAAATATATTTTTTTCTGGTCTAATCTTTGAAGCAGAGTTCTATGTATTTAGAGTAGGATGTGTGGATTTAGTTATCTCTGTGGTTATAGAGATTGTAGTCATTTGCAAGTTTGAAAGGCACTACAAGATGATGATTTCACACAGCTTATTCCACACCTATCAAACCCATTGCTTAAAAAACCCATGAAGAGAACCAGTGACTGGGGAAACTGTTTGGACATTGTCAGACCATGTCCTTGTACGGAATCGTGCCCATGCAAATGTTTGAAATGTTTAAACACTCTGGAATGGAGTTCTCACTATTTTTGTTTTAGCTGGATGGCATAGTTTATCAGAAACCCCGGGCAGTGCTAACATTGTCATGATGCAGTGCATGTACAGTATAATATGAGAGGTAACATATAATAGATTAACTGCTCATTTCTATTTTGCTGACTGGATTACACTTCCAACATACCACCTCATTATTCTGATTTAAAAATATATATGTGTATTTACCCTTTAGCATGTCCTTTTATGCATTATTTTCCCACCGAGGACCTTAACAATTAAATGGGGAACATTTTTCCTACATAAAGGATTGTGTAATAAATCTTCTCCAAATGGCTGATGTATGATATGGTGATGGAATGTTTTGGATTGTCTGAAAATATTGGCTTATTCAGAAGAACATTATTGGACATTCTGCTATGTGTCCGTGAAATAGATTATAAGATTATTTCGGTTTTATTATTATTATTTTTTACATTAAATGTACTGCATCATGTGGGTTGAATAAATAAATAAACGATGGTAGTGACTTCCCATGACTGATTATCACTTATTAACCACCATTTATTCATATTTACTTTAAGAAAATATTTCAGTTGTTGTGTATAGTACATTTGTTTCATTTTATGACTTCCTTATTTAATTTCAAGTCATCATCTGATCTCTATAGAGCTGCTGAGTCCAAATTTGAAATTGCTGGTTCCAACCACCGTGTCTTTGTGAGGTGCAGAGTAGGTGAACAGATGATCTCCGCATGTGTGGTTCCCACCATGAAGCATGGAGGAAGTGTGATGTGTTGGGGTGCTTTGCTGGTGACACTGTCTGATTTATTTAGAATATAAGGCGCACTTAACCAGCATGGCTACCACAGCGATACACCATCCCATCTGGTTGGCGCTTAGTGAGACTATCATCTGTTTTTCAACAGGACAATGACCCAAAACACACCTTCAGGCTATGTAAGGGCTATTTGAACAAGGAGAGTGATGGAGTGCTGCATCAGATGACCTGGCCTCCACCATCACCTAACCTCAATACAATTGAGATGGTTTGGGATGAGTTGGACTGCAGAGTGAAGGACAGTCAGCCAACAAGTGCTCAGCATATGTGGGAACTCCTTCAAGCCTTTTGGAAAAGCATTCCTCATGAAGCTGGTTGAGAGAATGCCAAGAGTGTGTAAAGCTGTCATCAAGGCAAAGGGTGGCTTTGAAGAATCAAAAATACATTTTGATTTGTTTAACACCTTTTTGGTTACAACAAGATTCACTATGTGCTATTTCATGGTTTTGATGTCTTCACTATTATTGTACAATGTAGGAAATGGTAAAAATAAAGAAAAACCCTTGAATAAGTAGGTGTGTCCAAACTTTTGACTGGTACTATATAAACCTTGCCAACTACCCACACAGACCGAACAATGGATTATTGCTGTTTTGTCTGCGCTAAACTATGTAGAATAGTTGCCTGTTGGAAACTACAACCCCCTACTACATTGCAGAGTTCGGGCTTGATCTTATTTATCTGTAGAGAAACTGTGAATTGAGCTCAGAAAAAAAACGTAATGAAATAGAATTAAAATGAATGAACCAACTTAAGTCAATTAGTCATAGAATTGTTTCATAACCTAAATGTTGGTTAAGAGCTTAGCAACTCTAGGGATGGGCACAGTTATTCAAATATCCAAATGGACCTTAGTGTTCTATTATTTGCAAGAGTATTCATTTTTTAATAAGCAAAAAATATATAGGCCTATTTTAATGAAAAGGCTTTGTCTAAATGATCTATGTGACATTGCTACCTACTGTACAATGATAGTCCATGACATTTTAATAAAACACGTTTCATGACAGTTTGAGTGCTTTCAATAAAAAATAAAACTAGTAGCCTACACACTTTTCACGTGTGTAGCGTGTTATTGTTGGTCAACCAAAGCAGCACATTTTTTATGAATGCAAAATGGAATTACAATTACAGAATGAAGTTGGCTAAATGAAAAGTAGTAGGCGACAATTATCAACCAACAGGTAGGTTGTTGTTTAATAATCGTAATGTGCAACACAACACGATAACAACACAACATGATAACACAACAACACAACATGGTAGCAACACAATATGGCAGCAGCACAAACACGGTACAAACATTGTTGTGCAGACAACAGCATGAAGGACAAAAAGGTGGAGACAACACATCATGTGAAACAGTGTCAGTACAATCTTAGAAAAAAAGTTGCTATCTAGAACGTAAAAGGGTTCTTTGGCTGTCCCCATAGTAGAAACCTTTGAAGAACCCCCTTTGGTTCCATGTAGAACCCTTTCCATAGAGGGTTCAAAATGGAACCCAAAAGGGTTCTAACTGGGCCCTAAAAGGGTTCGACCATTTGTTCAAAAAGTGTAAGAGTCTTTGAATGAAGAGATTATCATAAAACTCTCCATTTGAGTGTTTTTACAGCTCGTTCCAGTCGCTAGCTGCAGCAAACTGAAAAGAGAAGCTACCCAGGGACGTGTGCGCTTTGGAGACCTTTAACATAACGTGACTAGCAGAACGGGTGCTGTATGTGGAGGATAGGGGGGAATGAGGCCTAAGAAGGTTTTATAAATAAGCATTAACCAGTGGGACTTGCGCCGGTTATACAGAGATGGCCAGTTTACAAAGGAGTATAGAGTGCAGTGATGTGCCTTACAAGGAGCATTGGTGGCAAATCTGATTTTTGAATGTTTTTAAATTTTACCTTTATTTAACTAGGCAGTCAAGTACAAATTCTTATTTAGAATGACGGTCTACCCCGGCCAAACCCTAACGGGACTGGGCCAATTGTGCGCCGCCCTATGTGACTCCCAATCACAGCAGGTTGTGAAACAACCTGGAATCGAACCAGGGTCTGTAGTGGCGCCTCTAGCACTGAGACCCCTGCGCCACTTGGGAGAAGCCTGGTAAAGAACATCTTGCCACTCAAGAGCACCCTTACCTGCCTGTCTATAAATCATGTCTCCGTAATCTAGCATGGGTAGGATGGTCATCTGAATCAGGCTTAGTTTGGCAGCTGGGGTGAAAGAAGAGCATTTACAATAAAGGAAACCAAGTATAGCTTTGGATATGTGTTGAGAGAAGGACAGCCGTACTCCCAGTACTTGTATGAGATGAGTACCTCAAGCCCTAAACCCTCCGAGGTGGGAAATTCTTCCCACCGAACAACATAACCTTGTTCTGAACATCTCCAAAACAAAGGTAAAGGGCAGAGAAAGCTTGCTGGACACTAAGAAAGCTTTGTTGTAGAGCGTTCAACGCAAAATCCAGGCAGCTGAGTAAAAGATTATCATCTGCATATAAATGGAAGAGAGCTTCCTACTGCCTGAGCTACCGTATGTTGTTGATGTAAATTGAGAAAAGGTGGGGCCTAGGATTGAGCATTGGGGTACTCCCTTGGTGACAGGCAGGGGCTGAGGTAACAGATGTTCAGACTTGACACATTGCACTCTTTGCGAACGGTAGTTAGCAAACCAGGCTAAATGCCCCTCAGAGACACCAGTACTCCTTAGCTGACCCACAAGAATGGAATGGTCTACCGCATCAAAATCTTTGGCCAAGTCAGTAAAGATAGCAGTACAACATTGCTTTGAGTCAAGGGCAGTGGTGACATCATTTAGGACCTTTAAGGTTACCATGACACATCCATAACCAGAGTGGAAACCAGATTGCATACCAGACAGAGAATACTATAAACATCAACAAAGCTAGTCAGTTGATTAACAAGTTTATCCAACACTTTTGATAAACAGGGCAAGATAGAAATTGGTCGATATCAATTAGGATCCCCCTTTAAATGAAAGGATGCCTTCCAAGCACTGTGAACCTCCCCAGAGAAGAGAGACAGGTTAAAAAGGTGAGAGATAGAGGCTGCAACATTAAAGTATAAAGGATTTAAGCCATCTGAACCATGTGTTTTTTTAGGGTCAAGTTTAAGGAGCTCCTTTTGTGACATGGTGAGGTTGGACCCAAGTGCAGAAAAGAGATCTGACAAGGAATCAGCAGTTAAGGATAAACATAACACTTTACTGAGAAACCATGGGAGAAATATCACAGTGACACTGGGAAAACAACCAAACCCTAAGTCTCAAAAACTCACTCAGGTGACAATGCACACAGAACATAATTTAAGCTTCAGCAGAGGACAACAGAAAACACACCTCTTTTTAGCAGGGAAATCATAATGAATAAATAGGACACACCTGAGAGTCGTTAATGTCTCTAGGAGGGTCTCTGCCGCCCTCTGGTGACAGGAGGAACCATGACAACTTTAGCACCTCAGACTCAATAACCGCCTGCAGGGAGAAGATGTGTGGCAGGGAAAAAGAGGGAGGAGCATCAGGACTTGTAGCATTAGAAGGGCTGGGAGATGAGTAAGTGTTGGACGGGCAAGGAGGCATGGCTGAGTCAAATAGGAATCCTTACTCAATGAAGTGGTAATTAAAGTGCAGCCATAACCTCTTTTTCAGTAACAACCACATCATCAACATTAAGGGACATGCACAGCTGTGAGGAGGAGGGTTTATTCTCAAGGACTTCACAATTTTCCAGAACTTCTTGGGGTTAGACTCACAGATAGTGAACTGCTCCTTAAAGTAACTAACTTTGGCCTTCCGGATAGACTGAGTGCAGTTATTTCTCATTTGCCTGAACGACAGCCAGTCAGCCTGAGTATTTGTGTGCAGAGCCTTTCGCCAAATGGTGTTCTTGAGGTGGAATAACCATATCACAGTCAAACCAGGGGCTGAACCTGTTTTCATTTCAAATGTTAAACTCAAATTTTCTTGTTAACAATACCACTGAAATCATTTTTTAAAAGAATGTGACAAATCTATAACAAATCTGGCAGGTCGTTTAACTGAGTAGCCATTATGAGCACAGGGCATAAAACAGTGATCACTTCGGTCATTTCAGAAAACAACAGACTGATACTTATTAGGATTATACCTTATGGGATTGGTAATTATCTTAGTGAGTTGGTTTAAGCATGTGCCAGTTTAATTCGCCTAGCAAGAAAAAATCAGACTTAGTGTACAGGGCCAGAGAGCTTAGTGCAACTGACAACCTGAAATGGTCCCTCCATACAGACAGTGGATGGGGTTATATCCTGCCTGGTCGGCCGTGTCCAGTTGGCCCTGTCGGGGGTATTGTCAGACGGGGCCACAGTGTCCCCGGACCCTCCCTGTCTCAGTCTCTAGTGTCTATACTGCAATAGTCCATGCTAGGGACAGTCTGTCCTATGTGGTGAAATTCTCCTGTCTTATCTGGTGTCCTGTGTGAACTTAAGTGTGCTCCCATCTCTCTCTCTCTCTCTCTCTCTCTCTCTCTCTCTCTCTCTCTCTCTCCCTCCCACTCTCTCTTTTTCCTAGTCACCGAGCTTCTACATCTGCATTGCTTACTGTTTGGGGTTTTAGGCTGGGTTTCTGTACAAGCACTTTGAGACATCTGCTGATGTAAAAAGGGCTTTATAAATACATTTGATATGATTAAACACTAGTCACTTTAATTAATGTTTGCATACTGTTTTACCCACTTCATAAGTATTTACTCTATTCTAGTCAAGGCATCCTATATACACTACCGGTCAAAAAATGAAGAACACTTACTCATTCAAGGGTTTTTCTTTATTTTTTACTATTTTCTACATTGTAGAATAATAGTAAAGACATCAAAACTATGAAATAACAAATGGAATCATGTAGTAAGCATTTAGTTTTAAACAAATCAAAACATATTTTATATTTGACATTCTTCAAATTGCCACCCTTTGCCTTGATGACAGCTTTGCACACTCTTGGCATTCTCTCAACCAGCTTCATGAGGTAGTCACCTGGAGTGCATTTCAATTAACAGGTGTGCTTTCTTAAAATTTAATTTGTGGAATTTCTTTCCTGCTTAATGCATTTGAGCCAACCAGTTGTGTTGTGACAAGGTAGGGGGGGTATACAGAAGATAGCCCTATTTGGTAACAGACCAAGTCTACATTATGGCAAGAACAGTAAAAATAAAGAAAAACCCTTGAATGAGTAGGTGTTCTAAAACTTTTGACCGGTAGTGTAACTACTGCTGTACACACCTTTTCTATTCAGAAATGAGTCCATAATGTCTATACACACCATCATATACATACAGTATATTTATATTCCAGACTCTGACATTATTCCTTCTAATACTTATATATTTCTTAATTCCTTTCTTTACGTGTTGTTTTGTATTGTTAGGTATTACTGACTGCACTGTTAGAGCTTGGAGCATAAGCATTTCGCTACACCCACGATAACGTCTGCAAAATAAGTGTACGCGACAAATAACTTTTTATTTGACCAACACATCTGGATTGAAGCTGTGAACCCACACTTTCAATTGATACATTTTAGGTAATAAGCTCCTGGTGTTAATGTGCTGAAAACCCAGGCTTTTACGAGAGAAGAAATCAGTGAAGCAGACATCATCAGAGCACAAGTCAGAATTGGGTCTTGCAACAGCAGATGGGCCAGGGTGTACATGCACATTTCCACATATCCTCAGCAGTAATACAATCAGGGCACAGCAGAGGAAAGGGAGAGCTTCGCATTGTTGATTTTTATGACATTTAAACGTGCATCAGATGGCAACAAGATGTTGTATAGCAATTTCATCAGGTAACAAAAATAAAAAGACGGCGAGAGAGGGATAGAATAGGATGGGAAGCCAAGTCTGTGTAACCAATAGAGAGTTAGAGTCGTGAACGTGGGAACAACATTGTCTGTCCCACGGTCCCATAAATGAGAAAGTTCATATTCAACAAAATGCGAAGGAGTCATTGAGAAAATAGCACAAAGTACAATAACAAATGTGAATGGCTTGGAGCTAGTCATTGCCAGTTTAAAGAGTTACTTGCCCAAACAAAATAATATGAGAAAGTAGTCCTGTTGGTTCCAGACATGGTGCACTGGTACTGCTTGCCATGCGGTAGCAGAGAGAACAGTCTATGGCTTGGATGGCTAGAGTCTTCGACAATTTTTTTGCCCTTCCTCTGACACTGCCAGGTATAGAGGTCCTGGATGGCAGGGAACTCGGCCCCGGTGATGGACTGGGCCTAACTCACCACCATCTGTAGTGCCTTGCTGTCGGGTGACCTGCAGTTGCCGTACCAAGCGGTGATGCAGCCAGTCAGGATGCTCTCAATCATGCATCTGTAGAACTTTTTGAGGATCTCAGAGCCCATGCCAAATATTTTCAGCCTCCTGAAGGTGAAGAGGTCCTGTCATTCACTCTTCACAACTGTGTGGGTGTATGTGGACCATGTTAATTCCTTAGTGATGTGGACACTGAGGAACGTGAAGCTCTCGACCCGCTCCACTACAGCCCCATCGATGTGGATGGGGATGTGCTCACTCCTTCATTCCCTGTAGTCCAAACACTGTAGTCCAAACACCCCAGAGGGGCCCCAGTGCTGATGGTCAGCTTCACAGATCCTACCCTCACTGCCTGGGGAAGGCCTGTCAGGAAGTTTAGGAAACAGTTGTAGAGGGAAGTGTTCAGTCCCAGGGTTCTGAGCTTAGTAATGGGCTTGGAGGGGACTATGGTGTTGAATGCTGATTTGTAGTCAATGAATAGCATTCTTACATAGGTATTCCTTTTTTCCGGGTGAGGGAAGTGTGGAATGTAATAGAGATTGCATCATCTGTGGATCTGTTGGGTCGGTGTTCAAATTGGACTGGGTCCAGGTTGTCTGGGATGATGGTGTTGATGTGAGCCATGACCAGTCTTTCAAAGCATTGTATGGCTATTGACATGACTATATATGTGATAGTAATTTAGGCAGGTCACCTTTTGTTTAAAAGACAGCATTGAAGTATTCATTATTGGCATTCCCATTGTGAAGGTACTTGAGTCCCTGAGTGACACGCTGAATGCATTTGTCAATAAAGCTCACATCAGGCAAGAGGAAGCATCTTCCAAGGTGGCGTATGAGCATGTTTCTTACTGAATACCAATTAATGGGATGAGAGAAAAATAAATATAAACATCTAAACATTTCATATAACTTCCTTTCCTGTCATTTTCAGCATTTGCTTCAATGTCTCCTCCAATCTTTGATTCATCTTTCCCCATGCCAAACTCAATAACAGATGGGGTGGCTTTGAGGATTATCTGCACTCTCGGTTAAATGGACCATCATATCTTACCATGTGTGTTCCCACCTCTCCCTTAGGCATACAGATGGTACAGCGAGAGCACACACCTCACAGCCTAGAATGTTGCTGCACATCCCATTTCCCCATGGATTCACCCAAGGGCTCTGAGAGCAGCGTTAGAACACCAACGTGATCTTGCGCTATCATGCAAACACCTGCCTCCATGCTGAATTGATTTTACTGGTAGCTCCATTCGCTTTGAAATCAATTGACTCATCTCAGATATCTAATACACTGTATACACCACGGTTCAAAAGTTTGAGGTCACTTAGAAATGTCCTTGTTTTTGAAAGAAAAGCAAATGTTTTGTCCATTAAAACAACATCAAATTGTACAGACCCATTTCCCACCAAACTTTACAGCCACTTATTGTGAAACAATGTCAGGCGAGTTCTTAATGTAATTCAAGCCTACCAATCACTCCTGTGTTCCAATGGCATGTTGTGTTAGCTAATCCAAGTTTATAATTTTAAAGGCTAATTAATGATTAGAAAACCCTTTTGCAATTATGTTAGCACAGCTGAAAACTGCTGTGCTCATTAAAGAAGCAATAAAACTGGCCTTCTTTAGACTAGTTGAGTATCTGGAGCATCAGCATTTGTGCGTTCGATTACAGGCTCAAAATGACCAGAAACAAAGACCTCTCTTCTGAAATGTGTCAGTCTATTCTTAAATGAAGGCTATTCCATGCGAGAAATTGCCAATAAACTGATGATCTCGCACAATGTTGTGTACTACCGCTTCACAGAACATCGCAAACTGACTAACCAGAATAGAAAAAGGAGTGGGAGGCCCCAGTGCACAACTGAGCAAGAAGACAAGTACATTAGAGTGTCTAGTTTGAGAAACAGACGCCTCACAAGTCCTCGATTGGCAGCTTCATTAAATAGTAACCGCAAAACACAGGTCTCAAGCTCAATAGTGAAGTGGTGATTCCAGCTGTGCTGACCTTCTACAATAGTCATTTACAACATGAACAATGTCTACAATATATTTAGGATTAATTTGATGTTATATTAATGGACAAAAAAATTTGCTTTTTAAAGAAAAATACAAGGACATTTCCAAGTAACCCCAAACTTTAGAACCGTTGTGAGTATATATGCAGAAGTATGTGGACACGCCATCAAATTAGTGGATTCTGCTATTTCAGCCACACCCGTCGCTAACAGGTGCATAAAATCGAGCCCATTGCCATGCATCCTCCATAGACAACATTGTCAGTAGAATAGCTTTACTGAACAGCTCAGTGACTTTCAACGTGGCATCGTCACAGGATGCCACCTTTCCAACAAGTCAGTTTGTCAAATTTCTGTCCTGTTAGAGCTGCCCCGTTCAAATGTAAGTGCTGTTATTGTGAAGTGGAAACATCTGGGAGCAACCATGGCTAGCAACAGCGTAGAGTGTAAAAATCGTCTGTCACAACTGAGTACCAAACTGCCTCTGGAAGCAATGTCAGCACAAGAACTGGAGCTTCATGAAATGGGTTGCCATGGCGGAGCATGCACAAGCATAAGATCATCATGCGCAATGCCAAGCGTTGGCTGGTGTGCTGTAAAGCTCGCCGCCATTAGACTCAGTGGAGCAGTGGAAACACGTTCTCTGGAGTGATGAATCACGCTTCACCATCTGGCAGTCTGACGGACAAATCTGGGTTTGGAGAATGCCAGGAGAACGCTACCTGCCCCAATGCATAGTGCCAACTGTAAAGTTTGGTGGAGGGGGCTGTTTTTCATGGTTCATTCATTTGTGGTTCGTTCATTCAATTCATTTGGGTTGAATTTCATGGTTCGTTCATTCAATTAATTTGGGATGAATTGGAACGGCGACTGCGAGTCAGACTTAATTGCCCAATATCAGTGGTCGACCTCACTAACATCAGTGGCCGACCTCACTTCTCTCATGTGGCTGAATGGAAGCAAGTCTCAGCAGCAATGTTCCAACATCTAGTGGAAAGCCTTCTCAGAAGAGGGGACCAACTCCATATTAATGACCATGATTTTGGAATGAGATGTTCAACGAGCAGGTGTCCACATACTTTTGGTCATGTAGTGTATCTCTGTAGGCATTTTCACATTGTGTTCTCCACCCCAAGGTGACTCCAGGGAAAACAGGCTAGTGTTTCAACTTTAGCATTTACACCCCAGGGTAAGATTTTACCCAGGTTGAGTAGGGCATTTGCCCATGGGTGAAACACCAGCTTGAAAACTTTTGTGTTGATCTTGTTTCAGGTTTTCTTTATGACAAACATCTACTGTATAACTGCTCAACATGGTCTAACCCTGTATAACACTCAATCCAATCTGAGACACACCATAACCAATTATTTTGTACAAATCCGCAGAATGAAAGAATTAGAGCCACAATGGTATAATGTGTCATATGGCATGGCATTATGCAAACAAATATGTGTGTGAAATCATAATTTGATAATTATTGTTAATTAAAACATTGTCAAGACTCACCTTTTATGGGAATGTGTAGCTGCTGTCAGTATGTGAAATGTCACAGTTTACATTTCGTGCTTCTTTAACGTGGGTAACAAACATACTGTACTTACCTGTGGGGTGCAAAGAACACATTTTATCAACAAAAGCACAGTGTCAAAATGACCCAAGCTCATATTCGGCCCATTCCCTATTCAACAACGTCTGAATCAGAAAAAGCCACACTGCTCTGAATGACGGCAGGTCTGAACAATTTTATGATAGATTCTAAGAGTAATGACTTCAGGAGCATTTAAAAAAAAAACAGAGACAGTCAGATCTACAACTAGCTTTCACAAAACAGTTTCATGAAAAGATTGTAGAAACTGAACAGAAGATGTGGGGATCCTATATTTTTTTACCTCTTGGAATTACACATGAATGTCAGCAAAAATCTTAATACAGCATGGATTCAATGCACTGGGCCATTAGCTATATTGCTGAGCTATATCACTACATCTCTCTGTGGGGTAAACAGTGGTGTCCTCTGTGGTGTCCTCAACAGTTTTCAGTGAACCTCTACTGACATCATATGGTCATTGATAGAATGCTTTCAGTGTGTTTTGTTGGAGGTGGTGAAAGAATGCTGGTATATTTCCATGTCAGTCATTTAGCAGACACTCTTATCCAGAGTTAATTTATTTTCATACTTTTTTCGTACTGGTCCTCCACGGGAATCGAAACCACACTGCTCTAACTGCTACTAAGTGCTAAGTGGAAGTTGATCGTATACTAGGTCAAATGAATGATCTGAAAGGAAATGCCTGGCATGACCTTCTTTGGTGTCCCGACTTGTGCCGTACCATACTGTCATTCTCAAAATGGGAGTAAAGAGAGCTGTCGTGTACATCTCTAACTAAGATCTTATGATCAATTAATTATCTCTGACCCTGCAATTGAAAAAACACACATAGTAATTAATTACATTAACATTTACCCATTCATATTTCTACAAACTATTAAGGACAGTGCAACTTGGAACCTACACAGACAAGTGTGCAATACAAAGTCCTCTCCTTTGAGTGACCTCAAGGGGGCACTCTAGATACATCATTCGACCGATGCACCGAAAGAGAGACAAAAGTGAGTAATAGTTGCAACACTTTCAGAAACACCTTCTCCTGTGAAGGAAATCAATACTGACAGAAACATGACAATGAGTCACATAAGATCTTGTTTATAGAATGATATATAGATTGATTAACATTTATGGACATCTTACTACTCTGATAAAATAGAAGTTTCTGCAGATCACTGACACTCCCTTCCTTCCAGTGCCAAGCCAGTGTCTGGCTGTAGAACTCTCTCACCTCCCAGACCTTGGCCAACTGACCTCTGATTGGTTGCCATGTAGCCCAGCAACTATGATCCTGATCACCAGACACATCTAGCCAATCAGCTCCATGCAATTAGGCTACCTGGTTTGGACCAGTTTAGGCAGCTTTGACCTTAGTCTCCTCAAGCTGCACAGAGAGAGCGGATGCTCCTGTATCTATTTGCTGCTCCTTTCACCTCTGGACTTCCCCATCCAAGGACTACCACCTGCGGACACCTTTCTTATGGACTCCTTTAGTGTGTGCGTCACTTCCCAAAGTAAGTGGACTTTGTGGAGCCAGAGTGACTTTGTGTATTAGTTACCTGTTGTATTCCTTTGTAAAACCCCTTTATTACTTGGTCACTACTATTCCTAATTGTTATCCAGTTTATCTTGGTTAATATTGCACATGTATGTAATTTCATTTTTGGTCAAGTTTGAAAACTTTTACTGTTGGGCCAATAGTTACACTCTACTTGCCATTGAAACCATTGAGGCCTAAGATGGCCGCTGACTTAAGATAATTTACATATTCAATATGGCCGTCAAGCATTACCACATCCAATATGGCCACCACGGCCCTCGTAGCCTTATGTATATTAGTATGCTAGCGTAATTAAGCACTGAATGCTAACTTGCTATGCGAAGTAATTATAGCTATGTATGGGCTTATACTGTTTGCTATGTTATCTTAAACTGTTTATTATGTATCCATTTCATTACCATCATATTGCCTACTAATAGTCTACCTGCTAGTATCCTTTACTGTGCTCCATACTAACTTACAGAATATGCTAGTGACCTTATAGTGTGTTTCCTATTAGCCTGTTGCTAATGCTTAACTGCCAAGCTCCTTAGCCGTTACTACTACTGCTATAGCATACCTTGTCATTACAGTGCATTTCTATTTTTTACCTTAATTTAACTAGGCAAGTCAGTTAAGAACACATTCTTATTTTCAATGATGGCCTAGGAACAGCGGGTTAACTGCCTGTTCAGGGGCAGAATGACAGATTTGTACCTTGTCAGCTCGGGGATTTGACGTTGCAACCGTTCGGTTACTAGTCCAACACTCTAACCATTAGGCTACCCTGCCACCCCATATAACATAGTTAGTATTATTGCTCCCAGTACTGCCATTGCTATGGTATTAGCCTCGCTGCTATTAGTTCCTCTTGATGCTATTACTATTAGCCATTAGCCTTATACTGTTATAGCACATTTATAGCCGTATTATTACAGTGATATCCCTATTAGCTGTTATCCTGCTATTGTAGCACTATTGTCATTGTTACATTATCATGCCATTACTGTAGCTACATCTTTATAGTTATATCACTATGTAATGCATCTTCCTATGTCTTCTTCCATAGCTTCCACACTCTATCACGCTCTGTCTCCCATTCTCCTGCAATGCTGGTGTGTGTTGAGCCTGGCAATAAACCTGTGTTCTGAGTCATCTGCCTCTAACCGGGGACCTAGGACAGATGTTTCTTACACCTTGCACTGGCAACTCTATGCGTCCACCTCTTACCAGGTGGCGCTCTCTTTCAGTCACAATGAGACTGCAGCAGTCTATATTGTGAAGGAACAGTCTGGGATGATGGCTAACTTGAACTGATTTGAATGAAGTGATTTTGGCACATCTGTGCTGTTATTTACATTAGTTTGCTTTCGAGGACAAAAATGTTGCAAGCTGAAAGATTATTAATATTCTCTCTTACAAACATTTAAGTCCAAAAATCACACACAAAGTGCACATGATATCATATGAAACACAGCATATGTACATCTCCATTTCCCTGTGACCTCAGGACAAGCGGGCTGCAGTTTCAAAGACATTTTTTACAAGCTTTATTCTTTGTCTCCTCAAACTCAGATTCAGAGGTTGCCTAGCAACAGTGACAGTAACAGCTGGGACAGCCTTGATCTTGTTGCTTAAACCATTAAAAATAGGTGATGGAAGGTGGCACCCATGGTAACTAAAACAGAGCCACAGTGCTCAGGAGCAGGTGTCTATGTTGGCACACTTCCAGCCTGAAAGAGAATCCACCTAACTAAGCCACTCCCCAACTATTCATCACAAATGATAAACAAACATGTTTTTACACATTATCTGAATTTTACCTTGCTCATAGGTGGTAGTCATGTACAACTAAATACAGTGGTGTGTTGTGGCTAGGTTTTTCCCCAAAACATGTTTTCCAATATTATGCATTCTACAGAATAACAACCATTTACATACGGACTGATTCTCAAAGTGTAAAACACAGAGTGGACTGTATATGGCTTCAATAATTCAAATGACATTGTGCCCTTGAAACCCAATTTAGTGACTAAATCACAGTGCAAACCGCAAAGCCATAAAAATCAAGATGGGAAGGCTGTACGGTAATTGTAACATTATAGAGGTAATCCAGTGGTCATATCTCAATTACAACAGGATATGTATAGTTATGATGCAAGGGCAAAGCCATGCCAAAAGAAACAGATCATTGACGTGCTATACGTCCGCTTTATTGACCCATTAACATGTAGAGATGGATATGAATTGTTTGCCTAAAGACAGACATGCATTTCCACGTTCATCAATCAATGGCCCATGAGGGAGCTTCCGGTATCTCTCTTCTAAGCAATTCAAAAAGATTGTGAATAATATCAGTGTGCTTGGCTGAAAGTCAAAGAGAATTTCTGAGGAGACAGCAGTAATGTTGATGACCAAGCAGAGGTTGGTTTTTTTCAGCAGACACTGCTGTGCTCGACAGATTTATCCTACAATCAACTTATTGTTGATTGTGCGTGCGTGCTTGCTTGTGTGCGTGCGTGTGTGCGCGGGCATGTGCACGCATGTGTGCATTCGTGCAGGAGCACAAATATTTACATACCTGTGTTGATGAGGGTGAGATGTGAGCATTTGATTCATTAGTGGTCAGATTACAGTAAAATGCAGTTACAACATTACAGGCCAAAATCAACTTGAAACAAAATATACATCAAAACCCATGTACCTTTGACATATTTGAAATGATAAACATGTGGTTACATGGATAAGTGTAGTATAGTGTTCTTGGTACAGCTCGCTCCCTCTATCCCTTTGCATGTGGCACTGGCAGATCTCTAGTTCCTCATTGATATAACACCATCCCAGGGACAACATAT
This sequence comes from Oncorhynchus mykiss, assembly GCF_013265735.2. Taxonomy (NCBI): domain Eukaryota; kingdom Metazoa; phylum Chordata; class Actinopteri; order Salmoniformes; family Salmonidae; genus Oncorhynchus; species Oncorhynchus mykiss. Next base: position 22,735,700 of record NC_048572.1, on the reverse strand, counting down.
GTTGACAGATTTAGGTTGCTGAGCAGCACCTGGTCAGTCTCTGTGTGTGAGTTGATACATGTGGCGGCGCCCACAGTTCCTACTACTCCCTGCTCTACAGGAAGTGCTGCAGGGAACCAAACACAAGGATGAGCTTCTCTTGTGGCCTGAACGGCCCTGAACGGCCGGCCCTCAATGGATCCTCTCATCCAGCTGTGAGAGAGCCTATCCCCACAGGCCTGGACATAATGCAGTAACCACTCTGTGTGCACGGGCTATGGCCGCCAACTCAGCATTCTTATGCAGATGGGGGCCAACCGTTTGAATGGGCAGTGAACCCAGAGTGGGTCCAACACAGTGGGCTCCCAGCAGCATGGCTTCTTCATTAAGCTGGTCAAGAAAATGAACGCTTCACTTTGATCATGTACCCAAGTCCCCCCTCCATTCACCTCAAGCTATGCATCAGTACTGTACATGAAATGACACACAGTAGTGTAGGTGCTTCAAACAGGGAGCACAGCCTTTAGCCTGTAAATGTATTTCATCTTACATATGGAACTGCATAACTATGCCATAGCAGAAGGCCATTTTATGTCAGTGTTTAATAAGACTAGAAAATATGTAATCGCAGAAGTGTAGCGGAAATACCTGCAGGCTTATTGGACAATGGTGCAGTAAGACCCATATTTACACATCCCAATCTGCTGTCTTGCAGCATGATGGAGCGTTCCTATTTGCACCACAGTGAACTGTCTCTTTAGAAGTGAAGTAGCCCTTCATTGAGGTTGAACACCGCAGACTTTATCCTTGTGAGAAGTGCTTCGGATTCCTGCTTCTTGGCACTGACACTCATAATATTCTCCCTTTCTGATGACTCCCCCCCCCCCCCCCCCCCCCTCTTGTTAAACAAAGTAATTTGTGATATTGCATTCACAAGGTTATTTTCCTGGCCCTAGCATTGGGCCAACTGCGGATCTTCTCCTTGACTCTTACCCAGTGTTTATGTAAAAAGTGAGCGCGAGAGGGGTTGACCTGGGGAGGTACCAAAATACATAAGAAAAAAAATCACATTCATATTATCATCACATTTGCATAGTGGCATAGAGCAGTAGAGTAGAGGCACTTGCAGAAGTTGCACACATGGGAAACAGTTTTAATAGCCTAGGGTCTAGGAAAAATGTAGCCTTTTATAAATGCATTTCATGGAATTCTTCAATTAAGCAATTAACACCCCGTCATGCTTAAGGTAATGTATAAAAATTTGAAGGTTTGAAGGGTGTGTGTATTTGAACACTTTCAACACTTATGGGAGATTCTGGAGCAGCGCCTGAAACAGTGTTTTCCACCACCATATATGGAATTTCTCGTGGAAGAACGGTGTTGCATCCCTCCAATAGATAAAGGTTAAATACATAAATAAAAATACAATTAAGTTCCAGACACTTGGTGCATTGAAGGTGTTCTGGCGGCTCCTGGTGGCCCAACACCTTATTACAGTTTTTTTCAATCACTTTGGTGCAATTTTCAGAAGTATGTGGTACATTTTCAAAGCACAAAAATCTAAAAAGATCATCAACATGGCTTATTTTTAAAAACTCGAAGCATATTTTCAATTGACGGAGTACAACAAACAAATTCACCAAGTCACTTGTTCACTGCACCAAATCACTCTTTCAATTGGGATACATTTTAAATCTAAGTATCTGCTTTGAAAAATGAAATATTCACTTTACTTTTGATATGATTTTCTTGAAATTGGTTAACAATCACTTAATTAAACTGCTCAAAACTGACAACTACTGAACCAAAAGTATGTAGTGCCTAGTTAACCTATATAGTTTGATAACTGCTAAGGTCTGTAAAATTTTATATTTTCACCTCATACAGTAATGTATCAATTTGCCAAATCATATATGGATGTGGCTTTAAATATTACATCATCATTCTCCATCAGCCAGTGGAAAGAGTCACTGTATGTGCTACCATTTGGAATTATAGTGTAGAGTACAATGCACTGCTGAAATACCTGGTACACTGCTGAATACAATATATTCCACTCATTATCTGAATTTCAGTGATACACTGTAAGCTAATGAATTTCAAGCAGCGAAACAGGCAATGCTGTATCAGTTGACAAGTCACGTAGGAAAGGTGATCTTGTACAATGATGCACAGGGGCAGAAATGGCATACAACTCCCTGCTACGTTTTTACAGTCCCTAACTGCTTTACAATACCCCTATTTCTGATGATTTGTCCTATGTATAAGGATAATGAAACTGTAAGACTGACATATATCTCAACATACTCACATGTTTAGACACTATGCTGGTGTTTCCTTTACTTTGGCAGTTACATGTATGTTGTCTTTACATTGTTCAACTGAAATCTGATACAGGTAGCAGCTCTCTGATTCTCCTTGGTTTGTCATCAAGAAGGTATTTGGGTTTTCACACACCTGGGCTGGAAGTGTGACATAGTTTGGGGGTGAACAGATTACTTGCCCTTGATTACTTCACTGTCTTCACAAGTAAATGGGGATAGTCAGAATCAGTTTTATTTGGATATTACTTTAAGTAAACTAAAGAATTGTTAGGATTATTGATAAAACAGCAAAGTTGACCTTGAGTATAGCCCCTTTGCTTCTAACTGGCTAGTGAATGGTGAGCATTGTTTTAACTGTATTTCCTTACATTCTCAGTGCATAGAAAAATGAGAAACATCCCCCTGTTGGAGCACCAAAATCAATACATTCTTTCTGGTGCGCTCTACACTAGCGTAAAGTGAACCAAGTAAAGCTTCCCATTGTCTCTCCCATTCAGACTGACCACTCCACAGGTCAAGCTGGAGGGAAAATATGCATTGTATGGAGATATGAAGGATACCGCAACCAAAAGGACTCTCTTTTGTGCGTCTCCATCTTGAACTCTGATCTGTGCAAAGAGCTGAAGTGTCGTATTCAGGAGAAATATTCAGAGCTAGAAATACAAAAATACTGTAGGGCATTGTGTGTGGGACACATCACCATCTACAGATACTAAACTTAGACCAATACCCTGCAGTGGTGATCTATTATCATGTTCCTGACTGAAACACTGCATTCAACATATCTTTAACTGGTTAAGACCAGCTGTCAGTCCAACTGATTGGATTTACTTGGCAGTAGTGGGCCCAGTTCATTTAGTTTAGTGACTCGATCTCATCGGTTATCTCCTGTCATGTTAACACTAGTAAGAGATAGTGGCATATCACAGAACAGAAAGTAAAGTGTAGGAGTACAAAAACCTACTATAATGTCTTTCTACACGACGTTTTACTACAATGCGTTTCTGCATAGCATATTTCACAACGCGATTACATACATCATTCAGAGATCAGCATGCAAATATATATTTCCATCTCAGAATGAATCAAATCAAATAACCAAAGCAAAATACACAGTGATTCAATGTCAGAATGCCAACAGCAAATCAATCGAAGAGTCCCAGTGAATCTTACTTTGACAATAAGTAAGATTAATAGTAGGCCTTATCCACCCCTGAGAGATTTAACATTTCACTGAAAGGTCTTTAACCTTTATGTTAGACTAGCTAGTTTTTTCATCACGTGTACTAAAGTTATTCTGACTGTTCACTGCTCAATAATGCTTCACTGCATATTGTAGTATCTACTGCTTGGTTGATAATGACTACCTTATCATGGATTTGTTATTGTTTTCCAAGGACCACTGATAGCTAGCAGCTATCCCTAAACACATTAATACTATGCTACCCAAAATGTCTGCCCAAAGTATCAGGCTACCAGCTTTGATTTTGAATCATATCTAAATAATAGTCCATCATTCTGTCTGTCTCTTTGTGTGTGTGTGCACATTTGCGTGTGTTTGTATGAATGACTTTGCTTCTGCAGCACTCTCATGCTGTAAATCCCATAAAAGTCCATTAGATCCTGAGAGACACAAACGAGCCATTACGATCTCTGATGATGGAGGAGGATGTACATCGCTGGGGACAGTAAGAGCTGGTTGATCAGTTGCTGCCGGTCGCCCCCCTAACCTCCCCCTCACATCCCATTTGTCTCATAAAGCTTTTACTGTTTGTGTTAGCACAATTACCCCTTTCAGACCAGCCCCTATGGCAGCATGGGCGCAACACTTGAGGGTTAGATTTCATTTCATCAAAGCATTACTGTTTCAGTTGGTCTGAGGATGGCTTTATAATGAGCTGGGCTGAGATGGTCTCAGAGACTCACTCTTAAGAGTGCTTCATCAACCCTGCCTGTGTGTCCTCAATCAATCACCTAACCAAACCTACATGTACATATTACCTCAATCAATCACCCCAACTACCTCGTACCCCAGTACACTGAATAGGTACCAGTGTAGCCTGTATATAGCCTCGCTATTGTTATTTTATTGTCTTACTATTTTCTTTTTATCTATTTGTAAATGTTCTTACTTTATAACTGGATTGTTGGGAAAGGGCTCGTAATTAAGCACTTCACAGTAAAGTCTACACTTGTTGAATTCGGCGCATGTGAGAAATAAAATTGCATTTGGTTTGATTTAAGCTGCAGTTATAAACAGTCCCCAAGCAGCAGTGCTTGCTATACTACACAGTGATTGTTGTTTTAACCCGTTATGGAAAGTAGAACCAACCTGCATGTTGGTCAATGGTGTGACCGTACTAAGGGGCTGATATTTGACTGACTTGCAATGTGGTTGCTGCAAAGGACCAAAGAAAGCAGAATGACATAGCCTTCAAATGTAGGGATGGAGTAGAACAGACAAAAACTGACAATAGACATCCACCAAAGGCTTTTACATGTGAAGGACCTGATTTGACTCAATGCTTTTGTATTACATAGTAACTGGCAAGCCATTTTACATAATCATCCGTACACTGTACACTGTTTTGTCTGTTGTAGCACACAGCATTACAAGGACATCATACATGTGTACGGCATCCTCAATATTTGAGCTAAACTCTTGATGCTTGAGGACATCAGTTTTATCACATTAGAAGCTCTGCCACACAGACCCAAATTCAATCAGGGATGCCTGGCCATGTGTAATTAATATCTGATTAGACAGATGCACAGGACTGCCATCTCACTGATGGAGAGAGGGAAGGAGGGAGAAGGAGAGGGAGGGGAGAGGGGGAGATTATGAAGCAGGGATGCAGGGAAATGGAGAGAGAAAGATAGAAAGGCCCAGGGGACGAAATAAGGAGGAGAGAAGGAGAAGAAGATGGCGCCGGAGAAGGATTGGGTGCCAGAGAGGATGAAAGAGAAAGAGGGAGAGGGAGAGAAAGGGGGAAATAGAAAGAAAGTGGGTGAAGTGCCAAAGCAGTCACAGACCCATCACAGCTGTGTTGGCGTGGTTTGGACCCCTTCCTTTCTCTTTCCTTGTACAGCACACACACACACACAGAGAGACACACAAACACACTGCACAGATGAGTGAACACAGGGATACGCACACACGCTTCGATCCTCACCAGCACTTAATTAGCCATCAGGGTTGGATTGGGCCATGCCTTCAGGACCAGCCCCCTGCCTGCCCGCCTGCCCGCCTGCCTGCCTGCCCTGTGCTGAATGCCTGGCTCGCAGCTGTTGTGATATCGATGGGAGGTTAAAACAAGAGCTCATCAGAGGGTCTTCCTGATGCCCGTCTTTCTGTCATTAGGGAGGGGAACTGTCAGTCTGTCTGTTTCTCACTGAGAGAAGGCTTCACACTCACAGTTCCTCTTTATTCCTTTGTTCATTATGATTCACCATGTAAAGAGACTGGCTGTTTTTGTTGTGGGGGGGGGGGGGGGGCAGAACCCTGGGATGGCTCTTTGAAAGACGAATAGTAGACGAGTATTGACATCTTCAAGTCAACATAAATAAGTGTTGAGTAAAATACAAATAAGAGTAATTGTATTGAGACAGATAAGATCATTAGCGATATAAAAAACGATTTATTATGAACCTGTGTCATTCTATAACTCTTGGCCCATTCAGGCGGAACATAATTGGGGATAAACACATATGCTCATTCCAGTAGCTAGTATTCTAGTTTGGTAGCAAAGCTTCACGGCTAAATAAACACTGAAATGTTTGTTGGTGTTGTAAACATCTGAAAGGACTTCTCATGAGACATCAGCTCTAAACTGCTGTATAACGACGCTGCTCACCAAAGCAAAACCCTCTCTAACATTTTTACCACCATATAGGCGTCAATATGACCTGTCCAGACAAAGACATTCAGGGAAGTGTGATGTGTTTGGAAAGTGGGTTTGACTGACCTACTTTGTTATTTATTTCTGTCTTTAAGTATTCCATCTCTCAGTGTCAATTTGCCAGAGAACAGCATGCCAGGATTCTTATTTGGCTTATGCCCCCAGCAGCTCCTGGTTTGTAGACACAGCAAGGCATTAGACACTAAGTATGCCAAACATTATGAACACCTTCCTAATATTGAGTTGCACCCCCTTTTCCCCTCGGAACAGCCTCAATTTGTTTTGTCAAATGTGCTTTGTCAAAAGCTTCCCACAGGGATGCTGGCCCGTTTTGACTCCAATGCTTCCCACAGTTGTGTCAAGTTGGCTGGATGTCCTTTTCGTGGTGGACCATTCTTGATATACATGGGAAACTGTTTAGTGTAAAAAAAACAGCAATGTTACAGTTCTTGACACAAACTGTGCGTGCGCCTGGCACCTACTACCATACCCTGTTCAAAGGCACTTTCCCATTCACCCTCTGAATGGTGCATACACAATCCATGTCTCAATTGCTTCAAGGCTTAAAAATCCTTCTTTAAACTGTCTCCTCCCCTTCAACTACACTGATTGAAGTGGATTTAAAGAAAGTGACATCAATAAGGGATCTGTCACGTCTACTCCCGCTCATCCACTCCGTCGTTCGACGTCGCCGGTTTACAAAACACCGGTCCTGGCAACCATCATTACGCGCACCTGTCATCAATCATTACGTGCATCTGCTTCTCATGATTAGGCTCACCTGGACTCCATTTCCTCTCTCATTACCTCCTCTACATCTGGCACTCCCTTAAGTCTATTCCCCAGGCAGTATTAATGTTGTTCCATGTCCGCACGTTACACTTGTGTCGTACATTGTGCTCTGTTACGTTTATTATTAAACTCACTACCTGCACTTGCGTCCCATCTCCCAGCGTCGTCATTACAGAATACTGCCTCAACAAATGGACATCTACCAGACAGTCAACGAACAGGGATACCTACTTCGTAAGCAACACGACTAGCTGGCGAAACTGGGGACGGCTATGGAAGAGGTTCTTCGTAGTCTTCAACATCTCAAACACGCCCAAGAGGCATTACCTTCCACCAGCAGAGGATACTCTGCCACCAGTCGGCCCAGCGAGTCAGCACATCAGTCTATTCAGCAGTCCGCCCAGGTCAGCAATGCTAGTTTGTGTCTTCCGGATAAATATGACGGAACCCCATCTAAATGTAAAGGCTTCTTACTCCAGTCCTCCCTCTATTTTGTGCATCATATGGGAGGCCCCTCTACCGAGAGATCAAAGGTTGCCATGGTTATTTCTTTGCTGACTGGGCGGACGTTGGAGTGGATTACGGCCATTTGGGAAAGGAGGAGCTGGCTAAGTATTAGGGGTTCATGGCTGTGTTCAGAGGTATTTTTGATCATCCACTGGAAGGCAGAGAGGGGGTGAGAGTGCCTACTCCAACTACGGCAGGATGACTGGAATGCTGCCGAGTCAGCGCTCACCTTCCGGACAGTAGCAGCATACAGTGGATGGAATGAGCCGGCGCTCCGTACGCTATTCCGAAGAGGACTGCGCTAGGAAGGCAAACATAACTGGCATGTTGTGATGAACACCTCTCTTTGGACGCCCTCATCACGATGGGCATCTGGTTGGATAACCTACTTCAGTAGCGACGATACCCTCATCACTTCTCTCCCTCCCTCAGTGAACGTTCTGTAGCAGAGCCTGAACCTATGGCGATAGGGGTCACATGCCGCCCTGCAGCGGAGCGATGCAGACAGAGACAGCTGAGGCTCTGTCTCTGTTGTGGTCAAGGAGGGCTTCAGCACTGTCCGGTACGTCCCAACCTGGGATCCACGAGAGTAGAGGGACGGTCACTTGATCTTTCAACTCCTGGGGTAGGTGTGAGTATCCCATCTTCATCAGTTTCTGCTAAAACCTTTTTAGTGTCGATCAAGCTAAGCTAGCAGGCTGTCCCTCATGTACTGTTGCTACAGCGTGAGTGGATTCCTGTGACACGGCACACTTTATTGACCAGACCCTTGCCGCCTCTCTGAACATCTCCTCATACCCGCTCCGTTTCTGGTTCAAGCCCTTGATAATCAACCACTAGGATCCGGAACCATCACCACACCACTCACCCTCACTGTGGAGTTCATTCATCAGGAAAACATCCCCTTCATCACAAGTGCACCAGCTCACAAGATCAGCCTCGGCCTCCCATGGCACCAACTCCATAACCCCACCATCTCATGGTCAAGGATGAGAATCATGGACTGGTCACCTGAATGCCTGTTTCCTGTTCCCTCTCATGTCGCAGCCCCTGTGGTCTGGGATGTAGCTGTGGACATTCGCCAGGCTCTGGAGAGGGAACCCGCTCCCACTACCTGTACTTATTTTCGGAGAGCTACATTCCCACGGGGATAAGGGAGCAACTGTTGACCTGGGCACACACAGCTGTCATCGCTGGACATCCTGGGATCACCTGTACTATACAATCGCTCTCCGAAAAGTATTGGTGGCCCACCCTGGCGCAGAATGTTACTCGCTAGTTCAACTCCTGTTCTGTGGATAGATTTTCGAAATCATGTCGTTTCATCCCTGTCTGGTCTTCTTACTGCTCTCCAGGTCGCTGAGGCACTGTTCCTGCAGGTCTTCCGGCATTATGGCTTTCCAGAGGACATCATCTCTGACCGTGGCCCCCATTTCACATCAGGGGTATGGAGAGCCTTTATGGAGAAGCTTGGGGTCACGGTCAGCCTCACTTCCGGGTATAGGCCTCAGTCAAACGAGCAGGTGGAGAGGATGAACCCGGAGCTTGGGAAGTTCCTGAGGAGTCACTGCCAGGACCGGCACAGGGATTGGGCCCAATTCCTTCCATGGGCGGAGTACGCCCAGAATTCGTTACTTCACTTCTCCACCGGGCTGACTCCCTTCCAGTGTGTTCTGGGTTATCAGCCGGCCCTGGCTCCGTGGACCCCAAGCCAGACCGAAGCTCCTGCTCCCATGAGACTCCAATGCGACGTCCACCGTCAGAAGAATAAGGCAGACCGCCACCTCAGAGAGACTCCTGTGTTCCATCCTGGTGATCGTGTCTGGCTCTCTACCAGGAACCTCCCACTCCGCCTGCCCTGCAAAAAGCAGAGTCCCCGGTTTGTTGCAACATTCAAGGTTCTCCGGAGGGTCAATGAGGTGATGTGTAGATTACAGCTCCCCAGTGACTACCGCATTCCACCTTCCTTTCATGTCTCTCTTCTCAGGACAGTGGTTCCTGGTCCCCTGGCTGAGGCTGTCTCCCACGACACTCCAACCCCCCCCTGCACATCGAGGGAGGTCCTACCTATGCCATCAGATCCCCACTGGACTCCCGACGTCGGGAGGGTCGGTGTCTGGTGGACTGGGAGGGGTACGGTCCAGTGGAACAGTGTTGGGTTCCGGTGGTTTCGTGATTTCCATCTTCGCCTACCAGACTGCTCCTCCTCCTCGGGGCCATTCCTCTGGCCAGCGTAATCCTGTGGCTGAAGCCGTGCGTCAGGGGGGGGGGGGTTACTAACCACCGGTTCTGGCAACCATCCTTACGCACACCTGATCCTCATGATAATGCTCACCTGGACTCCAATTCCTCTCTCATTACCTCCCCTATATCTGCCATGAATGTTGTTCCATGTCCGTACGCTATACTTGTATCTTGCATTGTTTTCTGTTACGTTTATTATTAAACTCACTACCTGCACTTGCTTCCTGTCTCCCAGTGTGGTCTTTACAGGATCATAGCGTTCACCTGGTTTCACCTGATCAGTCTGTCATGGAAAGAGCAGGTGTTCTTAATGTTTTGTACACTTACTGTATATGAAATTACCAGGTGTTTTCCATTTTACTTTTACAGTTGGCAGTAAAGGCCCTCATTTAATTTCATTGCCTCACACAAACACTGGCCTACTTAACATTAAATGACAAATATAATACACTATCTCTCTCACTCCAACCCTCTCATCTCTATTGCTCAGTCTCTGCCATCTCTATCTCCCTTTCTCCTGATCAAGGACAAGGGCTTATTTTACATTTCAATTGAGAAGCGTGGCCATGGAATCACCATTAAATCTTGTGGTATGGAGACAAGTTAAACAATTACCAAACTGCTCCCAATCAGGATGTGATAGGTGTGGGGGGTAGGGACATTACTGTAAATAATTTCATTGGTAATTGAAAAAGTGGCCGTATAATGAGGTGCAGGAATTATGGTAAACTCTGACCCTCAATGTCTGAGTCATTAAATGTATGGGGAAAAAAACGATCATACTGTATCAATACCGAAAGCTTTGCCTGGAAGTTTAGAGGTAATGTAGACAGGTGACTTCATATGCATTTGTGTCTTTCCGTCACAGGTGACAGCAGAAAACATTTGCAGTGTGTGAGCTGATAGGAATATCAATGCAATCTCCACATGTAATTCCAGTATCCATCAGGTTGGAAACATTTGGAGTGCATTGCTGGCAATAGCTTTCATCATTCGTAAGCAATATGTGTCTGCTTTTTTCATGTTATAGAAGTGATAGATACATGGACCAATGGTTGTCATTTAGTCTCAAAACTGGGTCTCAAACATACTGTACAGACAGTACGCTTGGTGGTAACTTACACCACTCGTCACTAATAGGTGGGACCGCCTTTTCTAAAGAATGCATCCTAAAGGGAAAATCTCAATGTCATCACAAGCTTAGGTCCCTGACAAAATATCTGAGGCTCTTTTGGATGTGTTCACTGAGCGAATACAAATAACTTTGGATTTGGACTTGTGGCCCATTATAGCACATTCCATTCCCTGCAGCCACTGCGTGAGTGCCCGTTTCTGGCTGGCGAGAGCACAAGTGGAGAGACAACATACAGTCCACCTCAAAATGTATTTTCATCACACATCACAATCCCATTGTCAATTACTATTCTCCAAATCCCGGTGCCCTAGGAGCAGAGACATACATTTTCTATGTGTACATCATGTGTACAACTATGTGTACATCAGTCACTATACTATACCTATTTAACTGGTTTGGGGGCATAGATGTTGGTCAGACAATACAGTAACTAGGTACAGTTGAAGTCAGAGGTTTACATACACTTAGGAAAAACTTGTTTTTCAACCACTACACACATTTCTTGTTAACAAACTATAGTTTTGGCAAGTCGGTTAGGACATCTACTTTGTGCATGACACAAGTAATTTTTCCAACAATTGTTTACAGACAGATCATTTCACTTATAATTCATTGGATCACAATTCCAGTGGGTCAGAAGTGTACATACAATAAGTTGACTGTGCCTTTAAACAGCTTGGAAAATTCCAGAAAATAATGTCATGGCTTTAGAAGCGTCTGATAGGCTAATTGACATAATTTGAGTCAATTGGAGGTGTATCTGTGGATGTATTTCAAGGCCTACCTTCAAACTCAGTGCCTCTTTGCTTTACATCATGGGGAAATCAAAATAAATCAGCCAAGACCTTAGAAAACAAATTGTAGACCTCCACAAGTTTGGTTCATCCTTGGGAGCAATTTCCAAATGCCTGAAGATACCACGTTCATCTGTACAAACAATAGTACGCAAGTATAAACACCATGGGACCACGGAGCCGTCATACTGCTCAGGAAGGAGACGCGTGCTGTCTCCTAGAGATGAACGTACTTTGGTGCAAAAGGTGCAAATCAATCCCATAACAACAGTAAAGGACCTTGTGAAGAAGCTGGAGGAAACAGGTACAAAAGTATCTATATCCACAGTAAAATGAGTCCTATATCGACATAACCTGAAAGGCCACCCAGCAAGGAAGAAGCCACTGCTCCAAAACCGCCATAAAAAATCCAGACTACGGGTTGCAACTGCACATGGGGACAAAGATCATACTTTTTGGAGAAATGTCCTCTGGTCTGATGAAACATAAATAGAACTGTTTGGCCATAATGACCATTGTTATGTCTGGAGGAAAAAGGGTGAAGCTTGCAAGCCGAAGAACACCATCCCAACCGTGAAGCACGGGGGTGGCCGCATCATGTTTTGGAGGTGCTTCGCTGCAGGAGGGACTGGGTCAAAATTATGTGGATATATTGAAGCAACATCTCAAGGCATTAGTCAGGAAGTTAAAGCTTGGTCGCAAATGAGTCTTCCAAATGAACAATGACCCCAAGCATACTTCCAAAGTTGTGCAAAATTTATTAAGAACAACATAGTCAAGGTATTGGAGTGGCCATCACAAGCCCTGACCTGAATCCTATAGAAAATTTGTGGGCAGAAATGAAAAAGCGTGTGCGAGCAAGGAGGCCTACAAACCTGACTCAGTTACACCAGCTCTGTCAGGAGGAATGGGCCAAAATGGGCTTGTGGAAGGCTACCCAAAACATTTGACCCAAGTTAAACAATTTAATGGCAATGCTACCAAATACTAATTGAGTGTATGTAAACTTCTGACCCACTGGGAATGTGATGAAAGAAATTAAAGCTGAAATATATAATTATCTCTACTATTATTCTGACATTTCACATTCTTAAAATAAAGTGGTGATACTAACTGACCTAAGACAGGGAATTTGTTACTAGGATTACATGTCAGGAATTGTGAAAAACTGAGTTTTGGCTAAGGTGTATGTCAACTTCAGACTTCAACTCAGTATACTGTAGATTATGTTGATGTCAAAGTTAGATAACACATTTGGACAGGCTTTTACACTGAAGGGGAATGAACTAGAGATGAGACACAAGAACCAATCTCTGCCTACTGGCTCTAGTTAATTAGGACTACAGTATGCTAGTTTTATACAAAACAAAACATTACTTGAATTACAGTAGATGGCAACTAAATCATGGAAAAATTGCTAGATAATTGTTAGAAAAATAATGTGCCAAGCATTGATCATTGTCACGACTTCTGAAGAATTTTCTGAAACCGTAAGTTAGCAATTGCTAAGCTTTGGTCTTCATTATAGCAAAACTGACCTCTCACTAAAGCAGAAACACAAGCACACCACCTGTACATCTTTACCATATGGCCCCAGTCTCCAAACCATCTGTACAGTATGTTCTAAACATATAGGCTACTATGTCTACAACATGTCAAGAGGACACAATAAAGCCATCACTTTGAAAGATGCATGATATTGATGTTACTTTCTTCTACGTTACTTTACCATTGGTAATTCTGTGAAACTGACTATAAGCTAATGATAGCTGGCATGTAAGTGGAACAGACCAGACTTTCACTTGTTTTGATAACATATAGTTTATAGACGCTAGTAGGGGCCACAATCTCTGCTATGTTGCAAGAGGAGATTCAAACCTTCTGTTTGTGTATTACATGTCATGTCACCCTTACTTAGATATGTATATATCACATTATCACAAAACACATAAATAAACAAAGAACATGACAGCAAATACGTGGAAGTCTTCAATCCACTTCTGAACATGACCTTAGAAAGATCATTTTCAAAACCTCTCAGCCCCACAATTGTTCATGTGATAAATGCAACACAAATATGTTCCATTCCTGTATCATGATGACTACTGCTTGGTCTATTCCCTCCCCTGTTGTCTGAAACAAATCAAATTGCCTTCATGTCGTAGATGTTAGCTAAATGAATGCTGGTCGCAATTTTAATGTTCTTTCTACATGGTGAATGCCATATGCCAGACCAAGCCCGCTGAACCAATAGGCTTTCAGGCCAAGAGATGTTGGCTCAGTTTTGATTCTGAGAGGCTGTTTTTGCCTGACCATCTGCATTGTGAGACAGAAAATATTAAATCACAATGTGTTTAAGACCAAAGCAGATCAGATGCTTGTATAATTCCAAGTTGTGCTCACAGGAGAGTCATTCCCAGGGCATACTGCTATTGCTGGAGTACATCAGCTTCAATGTCAGTTCAGGGATAAATATATTTGAACAACAAAGGAGAGCGGCCCCAGAGAAACACACTGCTCACAGACAGGGATGTTTACATGTTGGTAAATATACAACTTGAAATTATACTGAACAAAAATATAAACGCAACATGAAAAGTATTGGTCCCATGTTTCATGACCTGAAATAAAAGATCCCAGAAATGAAAATCTTATTTCTCAAAAATGTTGTACACAAATTTGTTTACATTCCTGTTAGTGAGCATTTCTCCTTTGCTAAGGTACACACAAAAAGCTTATTTCTTATTTATGTCCCTGTTAATGAGCATTTATCCTTTGACAAAATAATACATCCAAGTTGTTTTAGTGAATTTGGCAGTACGTCCAACCAGCCTCACAACTGCAGACCACGTGTAACCATGCCAGCCCAGGACCTCCATATCCAGCATCTTCACCTGCGGGTCTGAGACCAGCCTCCCGGACTGCTGATGAAACTGTGGTTTTGCACAATCAACAGCCTGATCAACACTATGCAAAGGAGTTGTGTCGCTCTGCATGAAGAAAATGGTGGTCACACCCGATATTGATTTGTTTTCTGATCCATGCCCCTACCTGTTTTTTAAGGTATCTGTGACCAAAAGAGTCATGTGAAATCCATAGATTAGGACTTATTAATGAATTTATTTCAGTTGACTGTTTTCCTTCAATTGACTGATTTCCTGTAACTCTGTAAAATCTTTGAAATTGTTGCATGTTGCATTTCTTTTTTGTCTTCAGTGTATATAGACTTTGACACATCCTCCAAATGTCACAGGAGACATGTAACATGTGCTTCTATAACAAACATGTACCGACTGCTCAGATCTGCTTTCTATGTCGTTTCAGAATGTGATAGAAACAGTCTATTGACTAAATCATCAATCATGGCTTCAAGTCACAGCAATGCTGATTGTGCTTTTTGCCATAATTGCCTGAATGCAGTGTGGTTTTGTCAAATCTAGCCAATCTCAAGAATGTTCTGTCATCCTATTGAATGGTAACTTAATTGGTTATTCTATATTAGTCTGAGCAAACTCAATCTGTGGTGCTTGCCCAGGAAACTGGGAACATTCCCAGAACATTAGCTAAGATTCCTATTAACTTCTAGTTAGGGTTGTATCTAACATTAGGATGGTTACATCCCCAAACAATTGTAATAATGTTTTGATAACAATTATTATTACAATTATTATGCATTTTTTAAATAAAATATCCTTGAAATGTTCTCCTAACATTCACTAAAACTGTGTTCACAACATCTGTCACAACCACCACTGAACTTTCCCCAAAAGTTCTCATTTGGTTAAATCATTTGTGGGATTGAACCGATAATCTTCTGCCAGATCACATAACTCTCTGAGCCACCAGGGGAGAGCTGTTTGTTATTGCATTGAACCTGAATTCGTTTTTGTATATTTATCACCCATGAGTGCGTGGCCAAGCACGATTCCAACACCCTCATTAAGTTAGCAGACAACACAACAGTGGTAGGCCTGATCACAGATGACGAGACAGCCTATAGAGAGGAGGTCAGATACCTGGTGGTATGGTGCCAGGACAAAAACCTCTCGCTCAACGTGATCAAGACTAAGGAGATGATTGTGGACTACAGGAAAAATAGGGCCGAGCACTCCCCCATTCTCATCAATGGGGCTGCAGCGGAGCAGGTTGAGATCTTCAAGTTCCTTTGTGTCCACATAACCAACCAACTAACATGGTCCAAATACCCCGAGACAGACGTGAAGAGGGCACAACAACAAGACCCCCTCAGGAGACTGAAAATATTTGGCATGGGTCCTCAGATCCTCAAAATGTTATACAGCTGCACCATCGAGAGCATCCTGACTGGTTACATTACCACCTGGTATGGCAACTGCTCAGCCTCCGACCGCAAGGCGCTACAGAAGGTAGAGCAGTACATTACCGGGGCCAAGCTTCCTGCCATCCAGGAAAAAATGCCAAAGACTCCAGCCACCCTAGTCATAGACTGTCTGCTACTGCATGGCAAGCGGTACCGGACCACCAAGTATAGGTCCAAAAGGCTTCTTAACAGCTTCTACCCCCAAGCCATAAGACTGCTGAACAGCTAATCAAATGGCTACCCCGACTATTTGCATTGACTCCTCCCCACTTTATACGCTGCTGCTACGTGCTATTTATTATCTGTGCATAGACATTCTGAGCTTGTATTTAAATAGCGTGTAACTACACAATAATACAAGTTATTTAAAGGAAGCTCTATCCAACTAAAATCATACTTCATATGACTTTCAATACGTGGGCCTTCCGGGTGTGCCACCAGAGACTCTGGGTTTGCGCCCTGGCTCTGTCGTAACCGGCCGCGACCGGGAGGTCCGTGGGGCAACGCACAATTGGCATAGCATCGTCCGGGTTAGGGAGGGATTGGCCGGTAGGGATATCCTTGTCTCATCGCGCACCAGCGACTCCTGTGGCGGGCCGGGCGCAGTGCGCGCTAACCAAGGTTGCCAGGTGCACGGTGTTTCCTCCGACACATTGGTGCGGCTGGCTTCCGGGTTGGAGGCGCGCTGTGTTAAGAAGCAGTGCGGCTTGGTACGGGTTGTGTATCGGAGGACGCATGACTTTCAACCTTCGTCTCTCCCGAGCCAGTACGGGAGTTGTAGCGATGAGACAAGATACTAGCTACTAACAATTGGATACCACGAAATTGGGGAGACATTTTTTTTTTTTTTTTAACTTTCAATACGTGACGAATTAAGAAAACCTTAAAATGCAGAGTTACAAGTACACAGCATATGAAATGGAAGCATTTTAATAACTCAGAAATTGTGTCCACAGCTATCTCCTGGTGGCGCAAAGGGTTAATGCTCCGGCTGCAAATTAACCATTTACATTTCAGTCATTTATCAGATGCTCTTATCCATAACAACTTTCAGTATTGAGTGCATATATTTTCATACTGGTCCCCATTGGGAATCAAACCCACAACTTTGGCATGGTATGTTCCCTGCCCTGCCAACTCGTTAACAACCTGTTGTCATGTTCGCATGGTAGTTGTCAACCAGAAACTGGAAATCAGGGTATGCTGTCATTTTATACATATTTTTTTAATTACTTAATTCCTCAAACTTTCAACTTTTCACTGTGGAAGTGACTGTATCTTGGTTACTGATACGGATTCTGAGACATCCTTGCACCTTGAAAGTGATGATTTCGAGTTGAGTGAAATAAGTAAACAGCAGATATATGTTTGGTGTTGTCGATGTTTGATGCTGTGAAACTTGGGGAATAGCTCTAAGATTAGCTAATTCTGTCATGATCACTTTGTTGGTACAGGCGAGCAATAAGCAGTGGAGCAGGAGCTCAAATGATTGCTTTCTGTCTCATGGAAATAGTTGCAGTTTTATATCTGTATATAGTCTGCTAACTAGCTGGTTGATTTGTCTTGTTTCTACCAATGTAATACATATGGAAACAGCTCAAGCTGCTTGCTAGAGCTCACTAGCTAGCTAGTCTGTCAGGCAAGCGTTTTGTGTTGAGGTAATTTGGGCTGTGCTCGTGAAGCGTCAACCTCAGCTGATATTTTCAGTAGCTAGCCATACAGACAACCAGCTAACTAGCCACCGAAATGGAGATTAGAGTAATTTGTGTTTATCTGTTAGGCTTAGGCATTCATAGACTATACTGTCTTGTTTTCCTATTATTTGCCAGCTTAGCTGTCTTGTTAGGGTATATGCCCGTGCAGTGGAGCTCATATGATATTGTGTTGCAGTGATACACTACATGTCCAAAAGTAAGTCGGCACCTGGGTATTAATATGGAGTTCCCCTATACAGACTCCACTCTTCTGGGAAGGCTTTCCATTAGTGAGGTTGTGCACTGATGTTGGTCGATCAGTTGGCGTTCCAATTCATCCCAAAGGTGTTCGATGGAGTTGAGGTCAGGGCTTTGTGCAGTCCAGTCAAGTTCTTCCACACCGATCTCAACAAACCATTTCTGTATGGACCTCGCTTTGTGCATGGGGGCATTGTCATGCTGAAACAGGAAAGGGCCTTCCCCAAACTGTTGCCTCGAAGTTGGAAGCACAGAATCTCCTAGAAGGTCAAAGGTGTTCGATGGAGTTGAGGTCAGGGCTTTGTGCAGCCCAGTCAAGTTCTTCCACACCGATCTCGACAAACCATTTCTGTATGGACCTCGCTTTGTGCATGGGGGCATTGTCATGCTGAAACAGGAAAGGGCCTTCCCCAAACTGTTGCCTCGAAGTTGGAAGCACAGAATCTCCTAGAAGGTCACTTTCCCTTCACTAAAACGAAGGAGCCTAGCCTGAACCAGGAAAAACAGACCCAGACCATTATTCCTCCTCCACCAAACTTTAGAGTTGGCACTGTGCATTGGGGCAGCTAGCGTTCTCCTGGCATCCGCCAAACACAGATTTTTCTGTCGGACTGCCAGATGGTGAAGTGTGATTCAAAGAAGTCGTTTCCACTGCTCCAGAGTCCAATGGCGGCGAGCTTTACGCCACTCCAGCCAACGCTTGGTATTGCACATGGTGATCTTTGGCTTGTGTGCGGCTGGTCGGCCATGGAAACTAATTTCATGAAGCTCCCGACAAACAGTTATTGTGGTGATGTTGCTTCTAGATTTCCACTTCACAATAACAGCACTTACAGTTGACTGGGGCAGCTCTAGCAGGGCAGAAATTTTACGAACTGACATGTTGGAAAGGTGGCATGCTTTGACAGTGCCACTTTGAAAGTCACTGTGCTCTTCAGTAAGGCCATTCTACTGCCAATGTTTGTCTATGGTGATTGCATGGCTGTGTGGTCGATTTTATACACCTGTCAGCAATGGGTGTGGCTGAAATTGCCCAAATCCACTAATTTGAAGGGGTGTCCACATACTTTTCTATATATATAGTGTATTTTCTTACATAGCCTGCTAACATGTTGCTTGTTTTGTCCTGTTTCTACCAATGCAATTAATTTGGAAACTGCCTCAGCTCACATTTCACTGCACATATCCGGTGTATGTGACAATAAAAAAATATATAATAACAAAATGTTTTAAATCATCAGCAAACTGTTGGACAATAAAACAAGAGTTGCTTGGAGGCAAAATTGTGCTTCGCTCGCGACGCTATCGCTTGATCAACTCTATCCCTCCCTACAAAGACAACCAGCAAACTATGCCCATCGAAATAGATGAAATATTATTATAAGCCTGTTTGGCTAAATTGTACAGTGTCATCTTTGTAATGTTTAACTTTCAACATCATATGTAAATAAACAACACTTGAATCTGTAAAACAATAATGTTGAATCTTACCATCTATGAAAAGTCATCTGACCATGGTTCTTGAAGTGTGTGTACCTTATGTAGCATTTACAGTAATAATCTGATCCATCTATGAACATATTCACAAATGTATTTTTCTGTACTCTATCCTGTCTGATTATCCATCATCATGAACTGAGAAACAGTGTGTGTGTGTGTGTGTGTGTGTGTGTGTGTGTGTGTGTGTGTGTGTGTGTGTGTGTGTGTGTGTGTGTGTGTGTGTGTGTGTGTGTGTGTGTGTGTGTGTGTGTGTGTGTGTGTGTGTGTGTGTGTGTGTGTGTGTGTGTGTGTGTGTGCGTGTGTGTGATTAAGAGTGAGTGAGTGTGTGTGGAATGGGAGGTGTGTAATTGTATCACACACTGTTTTATGGAAATCCCTAAGAGGTGATTATTAGGGAGAGAATATGTGTATGGTTGAGAAAAAAGTAGAGGAAGGATTTGAGAGACAGCGTGAGAGGGAGAGAGAAAGATGATGCTCCTGACCACAATTGTGTCCTATTTGTTATTCTGCCTCTCTCTCTCTCTCTCTCTCTCTCTCTCTCTCTCTCTCTCTCTCTCTCTCATTTTTACATTTTAGTCATTTAGCAAACGCTCTTATAGTTAGTGCATTCATCTCAAGATTGCTAGGTGGACAAGTACACTTCTCCTCAATAAAGTAGCTATCAGCAAAGTCAGAGCTAGAAGGGGGAGGGGAGGATCAAGTGCAAGTGTTGGTTCAGTGAATTATATAAGATACTCTTTGAAGAGGTAGGATTTCAGGTGCTTTCGAAGATGGGCATGGGCTCTGCTGTCCTAGCTTAAGGGGGAAGCTGGTTCCACCATTGGTGTGAAAATCTTGGACAGGGCTGAGTGGAGCTGTCCTCCCATAGGGGTGGGAGGACCAAGAGACCAGAGGTGGAAGAATGGAGTGCTCGGGTTGGGGTGTAGGGTTTGAGCATAGCCTGAAGGTAGGGAGGGGCAGTTCCTCTTGCTGCTCCGTATGCAAGCACCATGGTATTGTAGTGGATGCGAGCTTGGACTGGAAGCCAGTGGAGTGTGCAGAGGAGCGGGGTGACATGAGAGAACTTGGGAAGGTTGAAAACAAGTTGGGCTGTAGTGTTTTGGATAAGTTGCAGGGGTTTGATGACAAGTGCCTGAATTAGGACCTGCGCCGCTTCCTGTGTGAGGTAGGGCATGAACCTGGAGGAGCGAGTCACTGCTTTTATGTTTGCAGAGAACGACAGGGTATTGTCCAGGATCACGCCAAGGTGCTTTCCACTCTGGGAGGGTGACACTGTGGAGTTGTCTACCATGATGGAGAGGTCTTTGAGCGGGCAGGTCTTTCCGAAGGAGGAAGAGCAGCGCCGCCTTGTCGAGGATGAGCTTGAGATATCTACAGTGCCTTGCGAAAGTATTTGGCCCCCTTGAACTTTGCGACCTTTTGCCACATTTCAGGCTTCAAACATAAAGATATAAACCTGTATTTTTTTGTGAAGAATCAACAACAAGTGGGACACAATCATGAAGTGGAACGACATTTATTGGATATTTCAAACATTTTTAACAAATCAAAAACTGAAAAATTGGGCGTGCAAAATTATTCAGTCCCTTTACTTTCAGTGCAGCAAACTCTCTCCAGAAGTTCAGTGAGGATCTCTGAATGATCCAATGTTGACCTAAATGACTAATGATGATAAATGCAATCCACCTGTGTGTAATCAAGTCTCCGTATAAATGCACCTGCACTGTGATAGTCTCAGAGGTCCGTTAAAAGCGCAGAGAGCATCATGAAGAACAAGGAACACACCAGGCAGGTCCGAGATACTGTTGTGAAGAAGTTTAAAGCCGGATTTGGATACAAAAAGATTTTCGAGTATCAGAGTATCTGATCAGACCACTGCAAGGAGTATCAGACCACTGCAAATCTACCAAGACCTGGCCGTCCCTCTAAACTTTCAGCTCATACAAGGAGAAGACTGATCAGAGATGCAGCCAAGAGGCCCATGATCACTCTGGATGAACTGCAGAGATCTACAGCTGAGGTGGGAGACTCTGTCCATAGGACAACAATCAGTCGTATATTGCACAAATCTGGCCTTTATGGAAGAGTGTCAAGAAGAAAGCCATTTCTTAAAGATATCCATAAAACGTGTCGTTTAAAGTTTGCCACAAGCCACCTGGGAGACACACCAAACATGTGGAAGAAGGTGCTCTGGTCAGATGAAACCAAAATTGAACTTTTTGACAACAATGCAAAACGTTATGTTTGGCGTAAAAGCAACACAGCTCATCACCCTGAACACACCATCCCCACTGTCAAACATGGTGGTGGCAGCATCATGGTTTGGGCCTGCTTTTCTTCAGCAGGGACAGGGAAGATGGTTAAAATTGATGGGAAGATGGATGGAGCCAAATACAGGACCATTCTGGAAGAAAACCTGATGGAGTCTGCAAAAGACCTGAGACTGGGACGGAGATTTGTCTTCCAACAAGACAATGATCCAAAACATAAAGCAACATTTACAATGGAATGGTTCAAAAATAAACATATACAGGTGTTAGAATGGCCAAGTCAAAGTCCAGACCTGAATCCAATTGAGAATCTGTGGAAAGAACTGAAAACTGCTGTTCACAAATGCTCTCCATACAACCTCACTTGAGCTCGAGCTGTTTTGCAAGGAGGAATGGGAAAAAATGTCAGTCTCTCGATGTGCAAAACTGATAGAGACATACCCCATAATTTTGCACGCCCAATTTTTCAGTTTTTGATTTGTTAAAAAAGTTTTAAATATCCAATAAATGTCGTTCCACTTCATGATTGTGTCTCACTTGTTGTTGATTCTTCACAAAAAAATACAGTTTTACATCTTTATGTTTGAAGCCTGAAATGTGGCAAAAGGTCGCAAAGTTCAAGGGGGCCGAATACTTTCGCAAGGCACTGTATCTATCTATTTTATTTTAAAGTTTCTACTCCGCTAGCCAGCACCTCGTCATACTAGGTGTGCGTTTATTTTTCTTCTAGAGCTTGAGATATCTGCCAGGGACGCAGAGATGTGTTTCGCCACCTGGGTATTAAAATGGGAGAAGGAGAAAAGTAGTTGAGTGTCATCCACATAGCAATGATAGGAGAGACCATGTGAAGATATGGCAGAGCCAAGTGACTTGGTGTATAGAGAGAAGTCAGAGTGCCTAGAACCGAGCTCTGGGGGACACCAGTAGTGAGAATACGTGGTGCAGACACAGATCTTCTTCACGTCACCTGGTAGGAGCGGCCTGCCAGGTAGGATACAATCCATGTGCAGAACCTTAGACGCCCAGCCCTGAGAGGGTGGAGAGGAGGATCTGATGGTTTATGGTATCGAAGGCAGTGGATAGATCTAGGAGGATGAGAACAGAGGAGAGAGAGTCAGCTTTGGTAGTGCGGAGAGCTTCTGTGATACAGAGAAGAGCAGTCTCGGTTGAGTGACCCATCTTGAAGCCTGATTGGTTAGGGTCAAGAAGATCGTTCCGAGAGAGATAACAAGAGAGTTGGTCAGAGACAGCACTCTCAAGTGTTTTGGAAAGAAAAGAAAGAAGGGTTACAGGTCTATAGTTTTGACATCAGATGAGTGTTGGTTTCTTGAGGAGGGGAGCAACTCGGGCCATTTTGAAGTCAGAGGGGACTTAAACCAGTGGTCAGGATGAGTTGATGAGGAATGAGAGAAGGTCTCCAGAGATGGTCTTGAGGAGGGAATGGGGTCGAGTGGGCAGGTTGTCGGGCTGCCAGATCTTACTAGTTGCAGGATTTCATCTGGAGAGAGAGGGGAGAAAGAGTTCAAGGTGTAGGGTAGTTCTGTGTGAGTAGGACCAGTAAACTCAATAAGCTGAGTAAATGAGGAGCGGATGTCGTCAACCTTCTTTTCAAAGTGATTGACAAAGAGGGAGGAGGGATGGGGGGGTGGATTAAGGAGAAGGAGAAGGTGGAGAAGAGTTTCCTAGGGTTAGAGGCAGAAGCTCTAGGAAGTGATAGAGTGATAGAAAGTGGCATTAGCAGTGGATACAGAGGAAGAGAAGGTAGAGAGGAGGGAGTGAAAGGATGATGGGTCTTCCAAAGTTTATTTTTCCTCCATTTTCGCTCAGCTGCCTGCAGCCCTGTTCTGTAAGTTTGCAATGAGTCACTCAGCCACGGAGCAGGAAGGGAGGGCCGACCCGGCCAAGAGGAAAGGGGACAGTGCAAGTCGTAGGATGTGGAAAGGGAGGAGAGTAGGGTCGAAGAGGCAGAAACAGGAGACAGGAGGGAGAAGGATTTAGCAGAAGGGAGAGATGATAGGATAGAAGAGGAGAGAGTAGTGGAAGAGAGAGAGGGAAGATTGTGACGGCGCTTGACCATCTGGGTAGGGGCTGAGTGGTTAGGGTTGGAGGAAAGGGAGACAGAAAAAGAAACAAGGTAGTGATCAGAGACCTGGAGGGGTGTTGCAGTAAGATTAGTAGGCGAGCAGCCTCTAGTAAGATGAGGTCAAGCGCATTGCCTGTCTTGTGAGTTGGAGGGGACTGGGAAAGGGTGAGGTCAAGAGAGGCAAGGAGGGGAAAGAGAGAGTTGGAAAGAAATGAATCGGAGGCAGACGTCGGGAAGTTGAAGTCGCCAAGAATGAAGAGCTAGGAGCCATCGTCAGGAAATGACCTTATCAAGGTCTCATTGAGGAATTCTTCAAGGGCACCTGGTGTTACTCTGTTCCTCTAGGTCATTGAAAGCAAGGGAAGTGATGTGGAGAGTCAGGGCTCAGCAGCAGAAGGCAGGGAGAAAGAGGAGTTAGAGATGATTGCAGGGATAGAGATGTGGAGTGAGGAGGAAAAGGAGGGAGGAGTGGAGCGAGAGGAGAGTGGAGGGAAAGGAAGGGAGTGGAGGGAAAAGAAGAGGAACATGGAGAGGAGGAGTAGAAGGAAGAAGAGGATGAGCAGGGCGAGGGAGAGGAGGAAGCAGAGGGAGAGGAGGAGAGAGGGAAAGAGGGAGAGCACACCTGAGAGGGGAGCCTACATTTCCATGGAGTGAGTCTGCCCCAAGTCCGACCATTCACCCTTGTAACACACAGCCTGGGCATAAAGTGACAGTGGCAGGGGTTTTGAAGTTGTTTTTAAAAGTGTTTTTTTCCCCCTTCAGATCTGGTGTTTAAAAGGAGGCAGGTAGGGAACTTGTTTGCTTGCCATATATTACAAATTGGCTGAAAGGAACAGGGATAAATATAAAAAATATCCCCATTTCATTTGAGGAAAAAAATGTACCGATTCCATGGCACATGGTTAATAAATTGGTTCAAAAAACAACACTTGATTCAACACTTCAAGTTTTTTAATTGAAATTATTCTTGCCACCAACAGAATGCTATATGCAGTATATGGGGCATACAACAATCTCAGCTGCGAAGAGACAGAATCACTAGATCATTTATTCTGGTATTGCTCCTATGTAGCTTGTTTCTGGTTACAGGAATGGTTAAAAAAAATCACAACATGCACTTAAATTGAACCCTACAAATAGCAGTATTGGGTGATTTGGAAAGCCATAGTCAGTCAATAAAAAATATAATAATACTTGAAGAAAAGGTTTTCATCTTTAGCTCACAATCTGTGGATACTATACTATTAGAAAGGTTCAAAATGTATGTAAAACATCACAGCATAATTAAAAAATACTTGTCACATGGAAACCTAACGAGGGTGGCCTATGGTGATAGGTGGGATGGGCTGAGGGGTGGGTTTAAAGAGCTGAGGGCTATGGTGATAGGTGGGATGGATTGAGGGGTGGGTTTAAAGAGCTGAGGCCTATGGTGATAGGTGGAATGGGCTGAGGGGTGGGTTTAAAGAGCTGAGGGCTATGGTGATAGGTGGGATGGGCTGAGGGGTGGGTTTAAAGAGCTGAGGGCTATGGTGATAGGTGGGATGGATTGAGGGGTGGGTTTAAAGAGCTGAGGCCTATGGTGATAGGTGGGATGGATTGAGGGGTGGGTTTAAAGAGCTGAGGCCTATGGTGATAGGTGGGATGGGCTGAGGGGTAGGTTTAAAGAGCTGAGGGCTATGGTGATAGGTGGGATGGGTTGAGGGGTGGGTTTAAAGAGCTGAGGCCTATGGTGATAGGTGGGATGGGCTGAGGGGTGGGTTTAAAGAGCTGAGGCCTATGGTGATAGGTGGGATGAGCTGAGGGGTGGGTTTAAAGAGCTGAGGCCTATGGTGATAGGTGGGATGGGCTGAGGGGTGGGTTTAAAGAGCTTATGTTTGGTAATGTATTATTGTTATGTGATTGCTTTATATAAAGAACAATGTATGCTAAATGTGTATGTAAAATGTATATGTAAAATGTATATGTAAAATACAATATGTAGCAGAAAAGCTGTAAAAAAAAAAAAAATATTGTCCTCCGAAGAGGATGGGTTAATGATTCCAGTCTGTATTCCCAGTCATGGAAATCCATATATTAGGGCCTAAAGAATTTATTTCAATTGACTGATTTCCATATATTAACTAAAACTTAGTCAAATGTTTCAAACTGTTGCATGCTGCTTTTTATATTTTTGTTCAGTAAATATTACTTCCATTGCCATGAACACAAGGGAATGTCTGTGCTGAAGAAAATGATCAAATAAGGTTCAGTCAAACAACAAGTCATTTCAGAACAGTCATTCAAGGATAAGGGTCAAAGGTCATTACAGAAAATAACATTCTCTCTTTCTCACTCTTCTCTCTTTCTCCCCTCTCTCTATACCTGCCCTACTCTCTTTCTCCCCTCTTTCCCGCTCTCTCTCCCTGTCTCTTGTTCGACTTTCCACCACACTATTACCTCATGATGATCCCTACACTGTTCTGCTATGAGTAACTCTGACAATGGCGAGGCAGTAAAATACTGAGGAGGATTCCACAACCACATTCTGTATTGTGTGCTTTACTCACTCTACACCATCCTAATCAACACAACCATCCTGCCATGAGTTTTCCAGTCAGATCAGATCATTGACTTAGTGGCAATAAGCAGGCCAACAATGCAAATTATAAAGGAACAATCAATTAATATCTGTACCACTCGGTGGTAATATCTGTACAACCGAGTTCACCACTGTGGTCTCATTGCTGATTCAATGGCTTATGTTTTGTGGCCAGTGTCATTTATGTGTGGGTTGCAGTTGATTGAACTAATAATGTGTTGTCACATAAAATGACCGTGCAATTTAGATGGTAATTCCCATATGCAGTTGTAGGACACTGGAGGTAATTAGAGAACATAAAGATGACACACCCACAGACAGTATACAGTATCTGCTGCCTGCTCCCCAGGCACTGAATCAATAGTTAGGCTACCAGTATTCATTGTTGGTCTGAGCCATTATTCTTGAGATGTTGACAGTGTTTGTTGATATACAGTACCAGTCATAAGTTTGGACACACCTACTTATTCAAGGATTTGTCTTTATTTTTTACTATTTTCTACATTGTAGAATAATCATGAATACATCACATCTATGAAATAACACATTTGGAATCATGTAGTAACCTAAAAAGTGTTAAACAAATCAATATATATTTTAGATTCTTCAAAGTAACCACCCTTTGCCTTGATGACAGCTTTGTACACTCTTGGCATTCTCTCAACCAGCTTCATGAAGTAGTCACCTGGAATGCTTTTCCAACAGTCTTGAAGGAGTTCCTATATATACTGAGCACTTGTTGGCTGCTTTTCCTTCACTATGTAGTCCAACTCATCCCAAACCATCTCAATTGGGTTGAGATCGGGTGATTGTAGAGGTCAGGTCATCTGATGCAGCACTCCATCACTCTCCTTCTTGGTCAAATAGCCCTTACACAGCCTGTAGGGGTGTTTTGGGTCATTGTCATTGTCCTGTGTTTTGGGTCATTGTCCTGTTGAAAAACAAATGATAGTCCCGCTAAGCGTAAATCAGATGGGATGGCGTATTGCTGCAGAATGCTGTGGTAGCCATGCTGGTTAAGTGTGCCTTGAATTCTAAATAAATCACTGACAGTGACACCAGCAAAGCACCCCCACACCATCACACCTTCTCTTCCATGCTTCACGTGTGGGAACCACACATGCGGAGAACATCCGTTCACCTACTCTGCGTCTCACAAAGACACGGCGGTTGGAACCAAAAATCTCAAATTTGGACAAAATCAGACCAAAGGACAGATTTCCACCAGTCTAATGTCCAATGCTCGTGTTTCTTGGCCCAAGCAAGTCTCTTGTTCTTATTGGTGTCCTATAGTAGTGGTTTCTTTGCAGCAATTTGACCATGAAGGCCTGATTCACACAGTCTCCTCTGAACAGTTGATGTTAAGATGTGTCTTACTTGAACTCTGTCAAGCATTTATTTGGGCTGCAATCTGAGATGCAGTTAATTGCCGATTTCTGAGGCTGGTAACTCTAATGAACTTATCATCTGCAGCAGAGGTAACTCTGGGTCTTCCTTTCCTGTGGTGGTCCTCATGGGAGCCAGTTTCATCATAGCGCTTGATGGTTTTTGTGACTGCACTTGAAGAAACTTTCAAAGTTCTTGAAATTTTCCGGATTGACTGACCTTCATATATTAAAGTAATGCACAAGACATTCTCCAAACACTCCACAGGGCCGACATCCCCGTTATTTGCAAGAGGAAGCGAAGCAGGTACAGAGGACAAAGATTGCCTGGTCAGGATCCAGAGACTGGAAAAGCTGCCGTTACCGCCAATACTACTCGCCAACGTGCAATCATTGGACAATAAATTAGACGAGGTACGATCACAAATATTCTACCAACAGGACATCAAAAACTGTAATATCCTATGCTTCAGGGAATCGTGGCTGAATGACGACATGGATATTCAGCTAGCGGGATATACGCTGCACCGGCAAGATAGAACAGCACACTCCGGTAAGACGAGGGGGGGGGGGGGGGGGCATATTTCTAAACAACAGCTGGTGCGCGAAATCTAAGGAAGTCTCTAGATTTTGCTCGCCTGAAGTAGAGTATCTTGTGATAAATTGCAGGCCACTTGCCTTGATAGTTTTCAGCTATACTTTTCGTGGCTGTTTATTTACCACCACAAACAGATGCTTGCACAAATATCACACTCAGTCAGCTGTATAAGGAAATAAGCAAACAGGAAACCACTCACCCAGAGGCGGCACTCCTAGTGGCCGGAGGCTTTAATGCAGGGAAACTTAAAACAGTTCTACCAAATTTCTATCAACATGTTAAATGTATAAACAGATGGAAAATAATTATAGATCCCCTGTACTCCACACACAGAGACGCGTACAAAGCTCACCCTTGCCCTCCATTTGGTAAATCCGACCACAACTCTATCTTCCTTATTCCTGCTTACAAGCAAAAATTAAGGCAGGAAGCACCAGTGACTCGGTCTATAAAAATGTGGTCACATGAAGCAGATGTCAAACTACAGGACTGTTTTGCTATCACAGACTGGAACATGTTTCGGGATTCTTCCGATGGCATTGAGGAGTACATCACATCAATCACTGGCTTTATCAATAAGTGCATCAAGGACATCGTCCCCACAGTGACTTTACTGTACGTACATACCCCAACCAGAAGCCATGGATTACAGGCAACATTTGCACTGAGCTAAAGGGTAGAGCTGCCGCTTTCAAGGTGCGAGAGCTGAAGCTTACAAAAACTCCCGCTATGCCCTGTGACAAACCATCAAAAAGGCATAGGGTCAATACAGGGCTATGAATGAATCATACTACATCGGCTCCGACACTCGTCTTTTGTGTCAGGGCTTGCAAACTATTACAGGCTACAAAGGGAAGCACAGACGCGAGCTGCCCAGTGACACGAGCCTAGCAGACGAGCTAAATCACGTCGATGCTCGCTTCGAGGCAAGCAACACTGAGGCATGCATGAGAGCATCAGCTGTTCCGGACGACTGGGTGATCACGCGCTCAATAGCCGACTTGAGTAAGACCTTTAAAAAGGTAAACATACACAAGGTTGTGGGGCCAGACAGATTACCAGTACGTGTGCTCCAGGCATGTGCTGACCAACTGGCAGGTGTCTTTCAACATGTCCCTGATTGAGTCTGTAATACCAACATGTTTCAAGCAGATCACCATAGTCCCTGTGCCCAAGAACACTAAGGCAACCTGCCTAAATGATTACAGACCCGTAGCACTCACGTCCGTATCCATGAAGAGCTTTGAAAGGTTGGTAATGACCCACTCCAATTTGCATACCGCCCAAACAGATCCACAGATGATGCAATCTCTATTGCACTCCACACTGCCTTTTCCCACCTGAACAAAAGGAACACTTATGTGAGAATGGTATTCATTGACTGCAGCTCAGCCTTCAACACCATAGCACCCTCAAAGCTTATCACTTAGCTAAGAATCCTGGGACTAAACACCTCCCTCTGCAACTGGATCCTGCACTTCCTGACAGGCCGCCCCCAGGTGGTGAGGGTAGGTAGCAACACATCTGCCACGCTGATCCTCAACACTGGGGCTCCACAGGGGTGCGTGCTCAGTCCTCTCCTGTACCCCCTGTTCACCCCCGACCTCATGTCCAGGCACGACTCCAACACCATCGTTAAGTTTGCAGACGACACAACAGTGGTAGGCCTGATCGCCGACAACTACGAGACAGCCTATAAGGAGGAGGTCAGAGACCTGGCCGTGTGGTGCCAGAATAACAACCTATCCCTCAACGTAACCAAGACGAATGAGATGATTGTGGACTACAGGAAAAGGAGGACGGAGCACGCCCCCATTCTCATCGACGGGGCTGTAGTGGAGCAGGTTGAGAGATTCAAGTTCCTTGGTGTCCACATCACCAACAAACTAGAATGGTTCAAACACACCAAGACAGTCGTGAAGAGAGCACGACAAAGCCTATTCCCCCTAAGGAAAGTAAAAGGATTTGGCATGGGTCCTGAGATCCTCAAAAGGTTCTACAGCTGCAACATCGAGAGCATCACTGGTTGCATCATTGCCTTGTACGGCCTCTGACCGCAAGGCACTACAGAGGGTAGTGCGCACGGCCCAGTACATCACTGGGACTAAGCTGCCTGCCATCCAGGACCTCTACACCAGGCGGCGTCAGAGGAAGGCCCTAAAAATGGTCAAAGACCCCAGACACCCCAGTCATAGACTGTTCTCTCTACTACCGCATGGCAAGCGGTGCCAAGTCTAGGACAAAAAGGCTCCTCAACAGTTTTTACCCCCAAGCCATAAGACTCCTGAACAGGTAATCAAATGGCTACCCGGACTATTTGCATTGTGTGCCCCCCCAACCCCTCTTTTACGCTACTGTTACTCTCTGTTCATCATATATGCATAGTTACTTAAATCCATATCTACATGTACATACTACCTCAATCAGCCTGACTAACCGGTGTCTGTATATAACCTGTCTTTTTACGGTTGTTTTATTTCTTTACTTACCTATTGTTCACCTAACACCTTTTTTGCACTATTGGTTAGAGCCTGTAAATAAGCATTTCACTGTAAGGTCTACACCTGCTGTATTTGCCGCATGTAACAAATAAACTTAGATTCTCTTTGCTTATTTGAGCTATTCTTGCCATAATATGGACTTGGTCTTTTAGCAAATAGGGCTATCTTCTGTATACCACCTCTACCATGTCACAACATAACTGATTGGCTTAAACACATTAAGAAGGAAATACATTTCAATTCACTTTTAAAAGCGCACACCTGTCAATTGAAATGCATTCCAGGTGACTAGCTCATGAAGCTGGTTGAGAGAATGCCAAGAATGTGCAAAGCTGTCATCAAAGTTAAGGGGGACTACTTTGAAAAATCTCAAATCTCAAATCTATTGTGGTTACTATGTACATTATTCCCTATGTGTTATTTCATAGTTTTGATGTCTTCACTGTTATTCTACAATGTAGATACAAAAAAGGTCAAAATAAAGAAAAACCCTTGAGTAGGTGAGTAGGTGTGTCCAGTACCAAGACTGCTACTGTACATGTAGCTTTTATTTGTATAAATGTTAGATTGCTACTGTATTATCTAGTTGTAGAAGTGGTGTTTACAGACAAAATGGCATCATTCAGAGTAACATAATGAACGTTTTGTCAAATCTGAATAGTTTATTGTGATGTTGCAATAAACCATGCAAAGTGCGTACACCAAATGATCAGTGGCTGGAGATTTTCTGGTCAGATCTGGTGCGCAGGAAAAAATCCTGGTCCTACTGTACATGAAGCATATCAATCACTGATGGTTAAGAAATGGTTGATGTCCTGGCTGTTGAGAACATCCTCCACAATGCCATTATACTGTATGAGTAGCTCAATATAGACAAGCATATGCACAGAAACAGCATGTATGCATATTACAGTGAACAATGCTGGTCCAAAAGGGGCACCAGATGATCTTCACCACCCAGTGAAAGGCACACCGTGTTCTTCTCCGGATGTTTCATTCATAAAATGACAGAGAGATCACTGACTGGCACTCAGCATAAATGAAACAGCAATAAGCTGCATTTAATAAGGCAGTTTCAGTGGAACCAGTCTGTTGCAGAGTGATCTAAGCCCTATGCCAAGTGGGCAGATAGTGGGCAGAGTGGGCAGAGTCTATGCTGCCACATAGACTCAGCAGTGATATCATCAACACAGTGCCCTCCCCCGCAGCCCACAGCCCGCAGCCAGCCGGCACTGAGCCATGGTGTGGCGACCAAGCAGCTGGCCACTTGCTCTGACTTATAATCCATCCAGGTAACCATCAACTACAGCTCCATTGGATTGGAGGAAGCCGTTCCACAGCCCCTATAGGCCGTAGATGATATGTTGTGGATGCAAGTGTGTGAAATTAGAGTTAATTTATGTTGTTTGCTCAAGGAACTTAGTGTTTTGATTAAATGAGCAGTTACAAGGTCTTGCATGTTGTAATCAGCTACAGTAGATACGGCAAATAATACCCATATGACGGTAATATTTATTGAACAATACAGGATGTTATTCATATCTTATTGAGCTCTTCAAATATGTGCATAGTATTAATATCATTATAACCTGGTCATTACATTTGCATAAAATAATGCTTTGAAGGAATCACTTTGTCTTTTCACTTTGTATTCAGTGTGCCTATCTGGAAAATGACTGGAATAAATCAGAGGGGGATGCCAATCTGCAGAGAAACTTGCAGGCGTGAACACAATCCTTAAACATATCTATCGTTTTCCCAACTGAAACGTAGTTGCTCCCTTGGGTTATAAAGCCTATCAACATTCAGCTAATGAGAACAATGTCTACACTATAGTAATAGAGAACACACCACCTATGTGTTTTTGTCTTGAAACAAGATATATATCAACATTTTAAAAGTGTTACAAATAACACTATACTTGGAATGAAAATAGAACAATGTCCCGCACTAACAACATTACGACCTAACACCCTGTCATTTGCATTTAACTTATCTTTGACAAAAAGGGCCAAACTCTTGACAAGGAGGTGGAGGGGCGGAGGCACACTTAGACATGTCTGGACATTTCCTAGGGGAGACATTTACAGATTAATGCAACTGGAGTTTTTTGGCTTGGGGATGTCATACTGTACAAAGAGAATGCTAGACTGCCCATAAAATGCACAGAAATGCTACTGAAATGGGGGAAAGTGTGTTTATCCAAACATACTTTAACCTCCTTAATCCTTTTGGAGCCAAATTGGGCTCCCTTGGTTTTGTCCCATGGAAGGACGTCATCAAAACATCCATTAGATACAAGCAAGGTAAGAAACACATGGATCACTTTCTACTCCACATTTGGAATTACACACTAATGGACAAATAAACCATTTACTGTACATGACAAATCATTTGTAATCTCAGAGTAGCTGGTCATTTTATGAGCTCAGCTGGGAAAAAGGATGGGGTCATCTACATTCTGCACGTCATATCCAAGGATAATGTACATACAAATATAGCTTGTGTAAGTGTGAAAGTCGTACCAGTCATGACCTTTATCCATAGAGTAAATTACCTCAATATTACGTCATACACCAGAACATACACATAAACAAAACCAGTAAT
Source organism: Oncorhynchus mykiss (assembly GCF_013265735.2). Classification (NCBI taxonomy): domain Eukaryota; kingdom Metazoa; phylum Chordata; class Actinopteri; order Salmoniformes; family Salmonidae; genus Oncorhynchus; species Oncorhynchus mykiss. The sequence continues at coordinate 22,702,213 of NC_048572.1, read as the reverse complement.
CTATTAAACAATAGCTTTTATATCTAAACCAAAGAGACGGGGGAAACAAAGCTGGAAAAAATATATTTTGGGATGATAATGCTTTGTGCAAATAATGGTGACAATTATCCTGCTTAATCAAACACTTTACACTCAGTGATAATTGATTCATGTATTCAAATCAGCTGTTAGCCTCTCTCAACCATGAAATTAGAAGACAGGGAGAATGCAGTGCTCTAATACATTTAGTCAATTTGGGTATTTATGGTAAAACACCATGAACAATATAAATCTGAATCAGCTCATTTGAGTGAGACATAAAAATGAATATTGTCCCGGAAATGGAAGTATTTAGTGGATGAAGAATGAGTGAACGCATGAGCCCCACAGGTGTGTAATGAACAGAGACTGATCGCTATGGATGTATGACTTTGATTGGATATCGTAAGAGTGAACAAAGGTTCCTACATTACAGCTTGAATCCTACTTAAAATACAAAATATTTTGTTTTTAACGCATACAAAAACAGAATGGTGTCTGCAATCTTCTCCCTTTTCCTCGGAAGCCTTAACCACGTTTATTCCCAAAGGAAAGTACTGCTGGCAACATATCTTCAATCTTGATTTTACTCAGTCGGTAGAGCATGGCGCTTGCAACCCCAGGGTTGGGGATTCGATTCCCACGGGAGACCAGTATGGAAAAGTACAACAAATATATGCACATACTACTGTAAACCACAGTAGTAGTTAGTGTCTGCTAAAATCTAAATCACAATGAAATATCAATGAGAATCACATAAAGACAATTTAGCTGTGTGTGACACATCCTTATGAGCATTTTCTGGACTTCTGATCGACTGTAGCTGGGTAGCCTTTATGCCGAAAGCAATATTCTGTCATTTTAGTGGACCTATTCCAAAACAGGGTGCCATAGCGATATCTGGATCTGTTTTTAAATGCACAGATTTCCTCCTTGACTTTCCAGAGACATGCAGAGAATTTAGCTGACTGCTGATGTTTCTCTTTCTTGACCCCCAAGGAATCTTATATAAATCCACTGCTTAGGGTTGTAGAATAAATACTTATTGCCTTGGGGAGATAGGGGTAAAGAATCCATAACAATTTCATAAGATGCCTACTTCAAATAGATCCTCGTTTTGATAGCCCAGAATACATTTATTCAGTCTGGATCAAATTTGAATATACATTGCTGCAAATAAGATGAAGTGGTGTGAGGCGATTTCCTACGGTATTATCGTTTCGAAAGTAGCCAGATAATTTCATCTGTGAATTTTGTCTGTCCATCGTAATTTACCTGTTCAGTGTCATTTTGTTCCACTGTTGATTTTACGCTTTGGTGGGGATAGAATTTAGATTGAATTTAACTTCCATTGTAATATACACTGAGTGTACAAAATATGAAGAACACCTGCTCTTTCCATGACATAGCCTGACCAGGTGAATCCAGGTGAAAGCTATGATCCTTTATTAATGTCACTTGTTAAATCCATTTCAATCAGTGTCGATGAAGGGGAGGAGACAGGTTAAAGAAGGAACGTTAAGTCTTTAGACAATTGAGACATGGATTGTGTGTGTGTGTGCCATTCAAAGAGTGTATGGGCAAGACAAAAGATTTAAGTGCCTTTAAAAATATATATATATTTTACTAGGCAAGTCAGTTAAGGACAAATTCTTATTTTCAATAACAGGCTAGGAACAGCATGCCTGTTCAGGGGCAGACAGACAGATTTGTACCTTTTCAGCTCAGGGATTTATACTTGCAACCTTATGGTTGCTAGTCCAACACTCTAACCACTAGGCTACCCTGCAGCCCCTTTGGACAGGGTATGGTAGTAGGTGTCAGACGCACCAGTTTGTGTCAAGAACTGCAACACTGCTGGGGTTTTCATGCTCAACCGTTTCCTGTGTGTATCAAGAATGGTCCACCACCCAATGGACATCCAGCCAACTTTACACAACTGTGGGAAGCATTGGAGTCAACATGGGCTATCATCTCTGTGGAACGCTTTCAACACCTTGTAGAGTCCATGCCCCGACGAATTGAGGTAGTTCTGCAAATCAATATTAGGAAGGGGATCTTAATGTTTTGTACACTCGGTGTGTATTATGTCCATCATACATTACGCAGTCTTTGTCTTAGGTTTTTGTAGAGATACTGTAGCTAGAGATGGGCACAACTGTTTAAAATGGAATTAACCGCAACCCCCACGGGACAGACATCAGTTCAACGTTTAGTTCTGATTTACATTTGGTCGAGTTGTCAACTAACGTGGATTCATCGTGAAATCAACAAAAAGCATCACCCTGTCATTGGATTTAGGTTGCAAGTTAGATTAAAAAAATACAAAAATCTCTGATGACTTTTTACGAATCCAAACAGTTTTCCACGTCGATTCAACTTCATCACACTGATTTATTCTTTTGTTAAGGTTATGGGGTGGCAGGGTACCCTAGTGGTTAGAGCGTTGGCCTAGTAACTGAAAGGTTGCAAGTTCAAATCCCCATGCTGACAAGGTACAAATCTGTTGAACAAGGCAGTTCACCCACAGTTCCTAGGCCGTCACTGAAAATTAGAATTTGTTCTTAACTGACTTGCGTAGTTAAATATAACGGGGAAACAAAATGTTTTCAACCAGTGGCCCTATCTTTTGTGTGACTTATCTTACTATTGAGCTAGCCCTGATCATGATATTGTCTTTCCTTTAGCAATCGTTGTACAAGGTTATCAACACAGAGGAGGACAAATATCCCGGAATCCCTATCAAATAATGAGCTGAGCCAGGCAGGGTTTTGGAGCAACCCTTCCAAGCAGAACTGTGTTTGATCTGGTGCCAAACACATACTGTAAATTAGTTATTTACAGAAACACATCTTTACCTTTACCTATGGTCATTTAAAAGGACCCATGTGAAGTTAATAGGAGCATATCAACGTTGGTGTCAAATGAAAGCTAAGAGTCTATGTGTTGGGGAAATGAAGGCATAGATACATCTTTCAACCATTTTCCATCCTAAAAATTACGAATAAGCAAAGGCTTTTATTTCTGGTCACACAGATGGAAAAGGAGACTTAAAAATACATTACTAGAAAGTCTTAAAAGGTATTAGTTATACATCAAAACACATTCATGTTGAAGTAAAGGACCCTGGCAACTACTATCAACATTTATATTTAGTTTTGCATAAATTCTTTACCTTTTGTAAGTTTAAGAAATACTGCTTTGTAATGTCTTGTCATTCTTTTACCAAAAACCCCCCACATCCTTAAGATATTTTCTAATTTCTCTCCCTCATGAGGAGAGAGGATAACAAGTTCACAGAAGTCACAAGTAAAGATAGACCTATCAATTAGTTATAGTTTTTTTACTGATAGCAATTTTGATTATGAATTATTAAGTGATTAAAGCGTGTCACTCTGTTACTAAATCGGTAACAAGGTGACTGAAAAATCTGTAACAGAACGACTGCAATTGAATTGGCCACAATGGGAAATCATATACATTAGTAGTCACAACCACAGTTGCATTAGAGCACAGTACAGCACAGAATAGTACAGTATACAGTAAAGTTCAATACAATAGAGTAGAGTTCAGTACAGTACAGAAGAGAACACATAACTAGAGTACATTATAATGTAATCTACTCTACTGGACTATACTGCACTCTACTGTACTATATTGCACTGTACTGTACTGAACTATACTCTACTCTACTGGACTGTGCTGCACTCTACTGTACTGAACTATACTTTACTTTACTGTACTGTACTGTACTGTACTGTACTGTACTGTACTGTACTCTGTGCTCTACTGTACTGAACTATACTCTACTTTACTTTACTTTACTTTACTTTACTGTACTGTACTCTGTGCTCTACTGTACTGTACTGTATTTTACTGTGCTCTACTGGACTGTACTGTATTTTACTGTGCTCTACTGGACTGTACTGTACTCTGCTCTACTGTACTGTACTGTATTTTACTGTGCTCTACTGGACTGTACTGTATTTTACTGTGCTCTACTGGACTGTACTGTACTCTGCTCTACTGTACTGTACTGTATTTTACTGTGCTCTACTGGACTGTACTGTGTTGTACTGTACTGAACTTTACTCGTCTACTTTTCATTACTTTAGTGTACTCTACTGTACTGAACTCTACTGTACTGAACACTACTTTTCTTTACTGTGCTGAACTCTACTGTACTGAACTATACTGTACTGAACTATACACTATTTGACTTTTCTTTACTTTACTATACTGTACTTTACTGTACTGAACTCTACTGTACTGAACTCTACTGTACTGAACTCTACTGTACTGAACTATACACTATTTGACTTTTCTTTACTTTACTATACTGTACTTTACTGTACTGAACTCTACTGTACTGAACTATACTGTACTGAACTATACACTATTTGACTTTTCTTTACTTTACTATACTGTACTTTACTGTACTGAACTCTACTGTACTGAACTCTACTGTACTGAACTCTACTGTACTGAACTCTACTGTACTGAACTATACTGCACTGAACTATACGCTACTTGACTTTCTTTACTTTACTATACTGTACTTTACTGTACTGAACTCTACTGTACTGAACTCTACTGTACTGAACTATACTGCACTGAACTATACGCTACTTGACTTTCTTTACTTTACTATACTGCACTCTACTGTACTATATTGCACTGTACTGTACTGAACTATACTCTACTCTACTCTACTGGACTGTGCTGTACTGTACTGTACTCTGTGCTCTTCTGTACTGAACTACACTCTACTTTACTTTACTTTACTTTACTGTACTGTACTCTGTGCTCTACTGTACTGTACTGTATTTTACTGTGCTCTACTGGACTGTACTGTATTTTACTGTGCTCTACTGGACTGTACTGTACTCTGTGCTCTACTGGACTGTACTGTACTCTGTGCTCTACTGTACTGTACTGTATTTTACTGTGCTCTACTGGACTGTACTGTGTTGTACTGTACTGAACTTTACTCATCTACTTTTCATTACTTTAGTGTACTCTACTGTACTGAACTCTACTGTACTGAACACTACTTTTCTTTACTGTACTGAACTCTACTGAACTGAACTATACTGTACTGAACTGTACTCATCTACTTTTCATTACTTTAGTGTACTCTACTGTACTGAACTCTACTGTACTGAACACTACTTTTCTTTACTGTACTGAACTCTACTGTACTGAACTCTACTGTACTGAACTCTACTGTACTGAACTATACGCTACTTGACTTTTCTTTACTTTACTATACTGTACTTTACTGTACTGTGTTCTACTGTACTGAACTCTACTGTACTGAACTATACTGCACTGAACTATACGCTACTTGACTTTTCTTTACTTTACTATACTGTACTTTACTATACTGTACTTTACTATACTGTACTTTACTGTGCTCTACTGTACTATACTGAACTACAGTACCAGTCAAAACTTTGGACACATCTACTCATTCAAGGGTTTTTCTTTATTTTTACTATTTTCTACATTGCAGAATAATAGTGAAGACATAAAAACTATGAAATAACATATATGGACTCTTGTAGTAACCAAAAAAAACTGTTAAACAAATCAATAGTGGTGGTATACAGAAGATAGCCCTATTTGGTAAAAGACCAAGTCCATATTATGGCAAGAACAGCTCAAATAAGCAAAGAGAAACAACAGTCCATCATTACTTTAAGACATGAGGGTCAGTCAATACGGAACATTTCAAGAACTTTGAAAGTACTTGTACTGAACTGTACTCTACTCTACTGTGCTATACTCTACCCTACTGTGCTCTGCTGTGCTGTACTGTGATGTCCAAACTTGTGAAACGTGTGTCTATGAGTCTATGATTGGTACAGATTGGTCTGGTCTGGGGACAGAGCTCATTCAAATAATATCCACTGTGTAGAATAATACCCAAACATGCAAAGGACGATATTCAATTGTTCTACCTGTGTCTAACCCTAATCCTATTCAGGATACATCACCATGAAGACAATTACATTAATCATTATGCATTTATGCATAGTACAGATCAAGGACCCATGATGCCATCATGTTACCATCATTCTGTTATTGGGTGTTGATCTACTTCACTTACTGTAGTTCAGGACCTCTATACCAGGCGGTGTCAGAGGAAGGCCATAAAAATTGTGAAAGACTCCAGCCACCTAAGTCATAGACTATTCTCTCTGCTACCGCACCGGTAAGTAGTATCGATGCACCAAGTCTGGAACCAACAGGACCCTGAACAGCTTCTACCCCCAAGCCATAAGACTGCTAAATAATTAACCAAATAGCTACCTGGACTATCTGCATTGACCCTTTTGACTCATCACATACACTGCTGCTACTGTTATTTATCCATCCTGTTGCCTGGTCACTTTATCCCTACATATATGTACATATCTACCTCCATTACCTCGTACCCCTGCACTTTGGTGTTGATTTGATAACCAAAAGAGATTTTGTTTAACTTAAGCTGTCATGTCATAGCTGGCACCCCATTTTCTCTGCAGACATCTCTGAATGTTAATTCGGAGTACATGTTTAACAGAGTCTTTGGAAAACGTGTTCGCAAAACACTGAGGGAGATTTTACTGTCATTCTGTTACCAAACTTTGCATTTGCACTGTTCCTCAAGTAAATATATACTTTTTGAATATCACCTAGGTAGAGTGCCCCATTTCCATTGGATGTTTTTTGACAGTTGGATAGGAATCATATGATATACTGTGATGAGAACAGAGATGATATCTACAAACGTGGTCAACCAAAACGTCTTCATTAGGTCACTATGAGGTAATATATTGGGTTGCCATCCTTACTCTACCACCTACTCTTCCAAAAGTGAGACTTGTACCTGTAGGAGTATCCCTGGTATATAGTATAGTCATCTCTCTCTACAAATCCAATACAGTCCCAACCAGATCAAATAGAATTCCCGACGTGTTTCATAATTCCAATCAGCTACAGTATCTTGTCTTTTATCAGCATGCATCAACTAGCGAGGGAGCAAAATGCATCTGACAGCAGTCCTGTTGTAAATTCTTGGCCTTAAGTACAGTCCTGCTAAATTCCAGACATATTAAGACAAGCCCTTCCTGTCACATGCTGCTCAGTGCAGCCACACATTTCCTTAGGTCTCACCCTCTCCCAAGACCTTGTAAGGCATTATGGAAAAAGCCTCTGTCTTGACTTGTTCATACCAGTCATAGGGGTGAGATATCTGTGATGTGCGGAGAGAGAAAACTAAATATGTTGGCAGATAATTAGGTGGCCAATTTCCTTCTGTGTTTGCAGGGCATGGATACTGAACCTTGCCTGCCTGCTTCTCAGATATATGCAAAACATTGCATCATTGCTCAATTACTGTTCCTAATGATGCAAATAATTGTACAACGGCGATGGTTTAATTATATTGCATTCAAAAAACTCCAATCATAGTATCTTACTTTAAACAAATACAAGTAGTTCATTATCTCATCAAACACAGGGTTCAGGTTTTGCTCCCTTTTTAGGATTGGCGTGCAGGGGTTTTGAGACAAGGTAATGGGGGAGAAAAACTGTGTCCATAAGTATACTGGCAGGGTTTGTCTACATTCCAGACAACATGAAATCATTCTGAAGCAAACCCCAAAATAGCATGCAATTAATTTAAGGAGAAATGAGAGTAAATAGTCAAATGGTAGTAAAAACATCTGAAATATATTGCTCTTGGAGAAATCTTGAAGGAATTGGAAATACTGTAGCTAGAAAATTATTAATTTGCTCAAGTTTAATTCATGAATTTCTCCTACTGACGTTTTTCTGTGTGTTGGAAATTCCTCTGTGATTACTACAACCTGCATGGCTTTTGAGGTGAACTTGAATTACTCTACTGTCTACTGTATAGCTCCAAATATACGTTAATTGTATTGCCTCATTAAGTGCATTGATAATCGATTGTGTATTTTCATTTTCAAACTGCTATTTATGTAACAGTATGATATAACGATATCTTGAATCTTCTTGATCTAGATCTAGATCCCAACGGTCAAAGTTTACTGGTTGTTATCTGGTTGTAATGATGTCATTTGAATAACATATAGAATGACTTGCACAGATAGTTGAATGCTGATGTTAAAAAGTGAACATTTCCAATCACTATTAAGCTTATTAACTGTCATCATTTTTGTAAAGACAACATTAATAAGGCTTTATAGAAAAGTCAGTATATGTGGCATGTAGGGGGCAAGCTAAGCCACTCTTTTGTTTCAGGGAACAATGATTAAACTTTAAAATAACTAATGAGGCAGTTTAAAAGTTCCATGGGAAAAAACAGGATCCATAATCCCCTGTAGTCGTAAGAGAGAAGTCATCACTACAAAGTGGAAATAATGAGTCATATTTTCCATTGCGTAATTAATGCATGACTTTTTAAGTAACTGAAGCGCAAAATGAAGGTTATAATTGGTTTTTAGCGTACCCTTGTCTTAGCCTCTCCTCTCTGTGCTGACAGACAGTTACAGTGTTGTGGCTTGGTTTACACCGGAGGAAGGAAGAGTAGATTAATTTCTGTGCTCTTTTACTCACTTTTTACTGTCTAAATATTGTTTATTTTAAAGTGTCATATATCAATCAATCAAATTGATTTTATAAAGCCTTTATTACAACAGCAGTTATCACAAAATGCTTATAACGGAAACCCAGTCTAGAACCACGGATATCAACCAATGCACATGTAGAAGCATGGTGGCTAGGAAAAACTCCCTAGAAAGGCAGGGAACCTAGGAAACCTAGAGACGAACCAGGCTCTGAGGGGTGGCCAGTCTTCTTCTGGATGTGCCGGGTGGAGATTATAAGAGTACATGGCCATTTAGGCCAGATGGTTCATCACAATGTTCAAATGTTCGTAGATGACCAGCAGGGTCAAATAATAGTCACAGTAGTTATAGAGGGTGCAACAAGTCAGCACCTCAGGAGTAAATGTCAGTTGGCTTTTCATAGCTGAGCATTCAGAGGCTGAGACAGCAGTGGGTGCATGCATGAGTGTGCTTCACATTAGTTTAGGCAGACAGCACCAATAAAGCAATGTCTTTATAGAGCAATTTTATAGAGCGATGAAATAATATTCATCTTCTGAAGAGTCTAAATATTTGGGGGACTAATGGTATAATTTTCAGTATTCAGTTATTTTTGTGTTGTATTTTGTAATCTTCTTTGTAAGTTCAAATCATGGACCTCAAATCATGGACCACAAATCTAAGCCAACTTTACACCACACTCCACAGCTGTATAGGGAACCTTCCCTTTAATGTCACTCTGTGACAATGCAGTAGAGATATCCCATCTCGCTCATGCAACATGTTCCATTTCAACATAATCTATAACCAACTTCAGGGTTGGCATAGTGCCTAAAGCAGAGCTGGCAACCCCAGAGCAAGGTAACACCATACGCATTACAGCCTTATTCATCCGGGAAAAGCTTCTGCTTTAGTGAAGCAACCAGTATGTTCTGGACTGGATTGTCAAGGTGGATTGTTCAAGCTATTTGCATTTCCTTGCTGACTGCTCCCTGGAGAGACTTACATAAAGTCTACTGTTTGCATCCTTGGGAGAAAAAAAAATCTGAGTGTCTCAGACGTTGCAGTGCTTACTCTTTTATTGAAAGGCTCTTTCAGATGAACTCCAATGAATTGGGATAATGGGATCATGCAGATCCCAATAGCAATGATGTTCAGTCCCTAATATATTTAAATGTCATTCCCACTTTGTACAATATACTATGGATGATGCAGTTTACATAATGCAACTGCATGGTGATAAGTAAAGATGTGCAACCAACGTACAACACACGTTTCTTTATGAGAGGAACATTTTGTGCTGTTAGTGGCTGTCCTTCATTTGACAGAACATTTCCACTTGTACAACATGTGTCATGAAATCCCCTAGATGTGAATCTTAACTAAAATGACTTGGCTGCAAGCAGTACATTCTCTCTTTCCTTATTTGATGGGAAAAAGAGAAGTCGTGGATTTCTCAATAGCATTATTCATAGTATTTGGGGAAGTTTGCCCATTTTAATACTAGTACTTTAATACTAAGATAAAAAGTCCATGGTGATATTTTCCTTTTTCTGAAAACATTACAAGTGTAATCATATACTCACATCACTGATAACGTCTTCAAGGTACACTTAACAACATAACAGTAACAGAGAAGAAAGAATCATTCCCATAGATGGCAGTCAAATAACAGCATGAGTGAACGTCACGATGGCACCATGAAAACGTATAGGTCATTTTAAATGGTTGGTCCTGTCTGTCACACTTCAGGGACATTTTACTGTTGGGCATATAGAGTTTCTAGGTTCAGCTTCCTAACTTTAACCATTAGGGGAAGAACACATAGCTGGTCTTGGATCAGTGTCTAGGGCCAACTACAGCCTACAGATGTAGGATCTTAATTTGAGCCAGTTTGCTACAGCAGGAAAAATATATTTCTGAAATTTGGAAATTACAAACTTCAGAAGCCTTTTTAAACCTCAAATACTCTACAAGTTTTTCATTTCCTACATTGCAGGAAAGTTATCCTGCACAGGGTGATCAAATTAAGATCTTACATCTGTACTCCATCAATAATGCTGCAACAACAAATTTCCAAATTCAGTTTAAAGGGACATGTTTTTTTCCCCCTCAAATCCAAGCTGAAGAACCACTTTGAGTAATAAAAAAACCCACTGTGTGGATTAAACAACTAGCTTTCAGTCTCACATCAGAATTAGACATTCATCCATGTTTCTCAAACATTACATTTCGAAAGTTGCTGCAAACGTGAAAATTTGTTAAGTTTTCAAGGTTAAGTTTTGGCAGTAACTCCACATGTTTACGGTTAAGGTTAAATTTTGGCATTAAAGCCGAAATCATAAGGTTAGGCGTTCACTTTGAATGGGTAAGGTAAGGGTTAAGGTTTGTGATAGGCTCAAAACACAAATCTCAAAAACAACTGTCTAACGATGGATTCAAAATCGCAACATTTGGAATCAGAGGCAGATGCTTATGCCCATATGACACCCCGTCCACAACTGCCTAGCAAAACCAAAACTTACTTGAAGGTAACAGAACTCACTGTTGCCTCTAGTGGCCAGTTTCCACGTCATCCTCCTCAGACATGGATTGACATTGAATACTGACTTGAATCACAGGTGACCTGGCTGGGATTAAATATGCATCAATTATTAATCTAATGTCTATATGTCTGTCATCTCTCATCTTAATCCCACATGGGAGTTACTTTATTTAACGACAAACAATGCCGAACCCTGGCAGTTTTATACCTCAGTGACTGTCAGGAGCATCCAACTCAACATATCAATGGAATTGTAATGCTGAGGTAGTTAAGGGCATGCTAAAATGTTTTCCCCTTTAAGTGCCATGCAGAGGCAATCTTCCTCTGGAAGAAATGTGCTTGTGTAACAGCATGTGGCCTCCTCCCAAAGCCTGCATTGAGATGGGGGATGGGCAACCCAGCTGCTTCCTCTTGCACCACCACATTAAAAACTGCTTTTGCTGGAAGAATGAAAGAGAAGGTGTCAATCAAACATACTGTAGACCCTCATTAATTATCTGCTGATGCCCCAACAAACATGCATGGTGCAAATCTTAGGACAATAGTTTCTCTTCCCTGACTGTGTCAGTGTATTATTCAAGCCTTTGGATGAACAGACAGTGACTTGAATGCTTGAATTAGAAAATGAAATCTCCATAAATGTTTTGACTATTCATTCAGTAGGTCAATAGCACATCATATGATCTGTATGCCACCAGAAATGACATACTTGTCTACTGTTGTTGATTGATAATAATAATAATTATTATTTTTTGTATATTAACTTTGAGTCACTGTGTTAAAATGGCTGATTGGATTTTCAAGCCTGACATCTTAAAATGACCTTAGCACTCAGGACTTTCAAGTTATGGAGTTTGTGACCACTCGTAACTATTGGCGTATGTCATACACACTTCTGGAGTATTTGTAGAGCAGTTACCAAGTCTGACCCCATGTCTTTACCTCATAACCTTGGATACACTATATCTTTGTCCAAAGGGATTGTGTTATAGCATAGATCTTACTTTGGCTTTCTGGAAAATTGGGAATATCCAGTAGCTACTATATGTGCACAATTATCAATCTAAAACCACTCTAGAAGATGAGTGTTGTCTGTGTAGAGGCATGTCCAATATTGCACACTTAAAATTGCAAACACAGAAAGTGTGAAAAAGTATTTTTACTTCAGCATTTGTTTCTCTCTCAATGTTCCCTTCTCTAATTTTCTCTTTTTGGATGAGCAGTTCTCTTCTTCACAGTGCCCCATTGTCACTCACTGTGATCACATTTTCACTGCCAGCCTTACCGTTTTCCCGCGTAATTTGTTCAGGCATCCAGTGAATCTTAATGCCATCTCGAGTGATGTGATGTGGGTCCTGTTCTCTCTAACTCTGGAACGCTTGGTACAATCCCATTAATCACTCACACACAGGCTGCTCACTCAGCCCCGGCCAGCCGCCCAGCCCCTCTCGCCATCCCTCTTCAGCTCTCAGGCAGGCAGGAAGGAATAGCCTTGTCACTGCTGTTTCAGCACACATGCCCTCTTTAACATCTGCCCCCACTGTGGACCTAACATCTAATGACCAATACAAAGAGGCAGGAATGTGACTAGTGTCTATTAACCTGTACTTAATGTTTTGCATGAGACGCAGTCCCTTCAACATTGAGGTAATCAACGCAGCAAGGCAGTCTGATCTGTTAATCAACGCAGCAAGGCAGTCTGATCTGTTAATCAACGCAGCAAGGCAGTCTGATCTGTTAATCAATGCAGCAAGGCTGTCTGATCTGTTAATCAATGCAGCAAGGCAGTCTGATCTGTTAATCAATGCAGCAAGGCAGTCTGATCTGTTAATCAATGCAGCAAGGCAGTCTGATCTGTTAATCAATGCAGCAAGGCAGTCTGATCTGTTAATCAACGCAGCAAGGCAGTCTGATCTGTTAATCAATGCAGCAAGGCTGTCTGATCTGTTAATCAATGCAGCAAGGCAGTCTGATCTGTTAATCAATGCAGCAAGGCAGTCTGATCTGTTAATCAATGCAGCAAGGCAGTCTGATCTGCTAATCAATGCAGCAAGGCAGTCTGATCTGCTAATCAATGCAGCAAGGCAGTCTGATCTGCTAATCAATGCAGCAAGGAAGTCTGATCTGCTAATCAATGCAGCAAGGCAGTCTGATCTGTTAATCAATGCAGCAAGGCAGTCTGATCTGTTAATCAATGCAGCAAGGCAGTCTGATCTGTTAATCAATGCAGCAAGGCAGTCTGATCTGTTAATCAATGCAGCAAGGCAGTCTGATCTGCTAATCAATGCAGCAAGGCAGTCTGATCTGCTAATCAATGCAGCAAGGAAGTCTGATCTGTTTTTAGAAGACACTACAACATTATGTTGTTTCTATTCCTAACCCCCTTTTAATTTCACTACAGACTTAAAAAATGACCTTGATTGTTATCAAATGAAACATATTTCACAAGTACATCTTGATGTCCAGAGATTTTCTTCAATCCTTCTGAACATAATCTACCAAGGTCCTTGAAGTCCAAATCAAAGTCATGTTCTATTGGCAGCCAGTCATCTCTCTAGAACATCTATGTTTGTTCATCCTTGTAACTAACTGCCATATACTACATCCCACTGGCACTCCTGTCACACACTCTAGTCTGGATGTGGTATTTCCCAACCCTAAATCCAACCCTGACTCTATCTCATGTTTGTGCCACGCCTCATATGTTGTTTTCTTACCACTGCTAATACTATCCATTGTGCTCTTCATCACTCCATTTGGATTCATGAGTAATCATTATTTCCCTGCTCCAACTGGTCCCCAGAAAACTTGCTGTACTGGGTGACAAACAGGGGGTGTCATATATTTGGGACAAATATCATTAGCTTGAACTGTAAGCTGTCACAACCAAATATCCTATGTGTTACTGATTAACAGTAGGCTATTGCTCAAGCAGGGATACGCTGCCGGGGAAACAGGCTGTCATAACTACTGTAACATTTCCTCTACCTATTTATCTACAGGCTGACCTACTTAATAATGACTACACCATAGTTTGGTTACATGAGAGGACAAGTATGGATATATTCAAGATATACGTATAACATAGAACAGACTGTTATTAAATATGTTAGTACCAGTGTTGGGGAGTAGTGAACTACATGTTGTTCAATTAATAATGTAACTACATTTTGCAGTAGCTTGGTGGTAGTTGAACTAAATTCTAATCTAGGTAGTGTTTTCAGTAGTTTATTACTTTTTAGCCATGTAGTGGTGTAGCTAACTACTGGAACTACACACTACTTTTTTTGCAAAAATAAAATATATGTGAAGTAGGCAATAATCTCCTTTCTTTTTCAGCATCAACTCTGCCTAATTCTCACGTTTTGTTGTGTATAATCGGCTAAATGACACATTCTGTTAACATGATTGGCCCAAAGTGATTTTGTGCCTTGCAATTTGTAGTCTATGACATTTCAGATTTATATATGATCATTTTTCACAAAGTAGTTTGGATGCAGTGAACACTTTTTCAAATTAACTTTAGTAAATGTAGCTTTAGTGTAGCTTATCTTCTTCCAGTGTGAAGTAATTGGTAGCTTGGTAACTATTTTTTCAGAGCAGCTTTCCCAACACTCGTTAGTACTACCAGTACTTGACGATCAATTCATTGTGCTATTGAGATTATCCTCAAGATAGCAATTGTCAAGGCAAGAATATAGAGGATGTGCAGTATGATTTTAATTGAGGGTAGAGTATGATAGCGGTAAGACTGTATACGAGAGAGAGACTCAGGGCACGTGAGAGATAAGTACATTCAACTTTCTGGTCACTTGATATTAATGAATGCATCTCATAAAAGTATCCCTTCTTCCAACCATTTATTTCAACGAAACTCATTAAACTGCATACTTAAAATGGATCACCAGCTTTTCATTGAAGTTATGTAAATGGAGTATATTTCCATGGAATGGGGCAAATTGAATATGACATACCTGTTTAACATTTAACCTACTAATACATGAGGAAAACCCTACTGAAATATGTCTATCAAATGACTCCTGTCAGATGTGAATACTCTCTTGACATTGACCATTTCCCTAGTTCTAAGAAAATAATTATCTGTAGAAAGAACAATAAAATAATTCTGTCATCAAGATTCTGTGATACGTATGGCAACTTGAATAAGACCATCAAGACAATAACTGCAAGCTTATACTCTGATGTGATGGATGAAGAGCCTATAGTAAAAAATAAAAAACAGAATAAATCTGTTACTGCAATAAAACACTTTTGATATATGACATTAAACACTTTGCAATCTGTTCCAAGGTATGATAGTACGTGAACTGGTCATGGATACACTGCTGTACACTACACCATGTATAGAATGACAATGATTGGTTGTAGCCTACCGGAGGAGAGTTTCTTAAGGATTACTGTTTTATTAATATACTTACATTTACATATTAATTGTTTTAAAATTGAATACTAAATTAAAATCCTCCAACTTTTTGTCACTCCCAGTTACACCATCAAGTTATGAGAAGGGCTTACCAAGAAAAACCTCCAAAATGGCTAATTCGAGGCAGAAACTGAACTGAAGTCATATGATCAAATTACGGAATATTCCTTATTCCACTAATGTAACAAAAACACTCTACTCCATTACTATGCAATTACAAAGCAATTACTGAAGTACCATGTAACAACAACGCTGTTAATAATCACAGTTACTACAGATACACAGGTACTGTATCGTAATTAAACCAGCAAAGAATGTCTATATCCTCATGTGTTGCATGATCTGCTGATTCCACAGTTAATGAAACTCAGGATTCAGGTTCATTGCGCTTCCAAAATAGACTTTAACAACCATTGTTTGCCTGTAGGTGTTTGTTTTGGCACCATGTTGGGGATAAACGTGTATGAAGTTACATTTCGCAAGTGAAAAGAGCTTCATTTTTAGACCGGCAGGGCCGCGTTCCTTGGGTCAATGTCGAAATTAGTATGCACAAAGAGCATGAGTGAGAGAAACATATTCATTAGATTAACAATTTGCATTACAGATATAAATTGATTATGGATCACTATGCACATATCTGACAGAAGTGTAATACCGCTACATTTCGCTGAAATTCGAGCTTTTTTTCTCTCACACAAGTGAGAAAACAAATGTTATGCTAATAAAACGACATTGTAATGTTCAAGTAGGCTAATGGTTTTCATGTAAAGCCTGTTAGTGAAAGCCTGTGCTGACGTTTCTATTTCATAACAATTCATGATTTGGACTATATGTAAAATAGTTTGTGAGAAATAACTCATCAAGATTTTTCTGTATGAGGCTGTACCAAACTTAAATGAATGACATTGGGGCGGCAGGGTAGCCTAGTGGTTAGAGCGTTGGACTAGTAACCGGACGGTTGCAAGTTCAAACCCCCGAGCTGACAAGGTAAACATCTGTCTTTCTGCCCCTGAACAGGCAGTTAATCCACTGTTCCTAGGCTGTCATTGAAAATAAGAATTTGTTCTTAACTGACTTGCCTGGTTAAATAAAGGTAAAATAAACATTGCAATAACTAGGTAAACATTATTGTGTTGAAACTTAAAGTAGACATTATGGGCACTACTTCAATTTTATTTGACATTTTTTAAGTATTAAACCTCCCCTCAAATAAACTTTGGGTACTCCTAGATAATGTGGAAGTTTGCCAGTATTGCTACGTACATCCTGACTCTTGCAGTAGTCGGCTCTGACAGCACTAAAAGCATCCACCGCTCAGGCCGGAGTGTTTTACACTTCGCTTTACATCATCTGTATTAGACGCAGAGGAGTAGTTACCATGGCAACATGGCAGACAGGAAGTTACAACCCAAATTATTCTGAAGGTCATACTTGCATTCTGGTATAAAAAATAAATAAAAAACATTCTCAGAGCGTTTTAGAGACCTCATGGGCCATAGAACATTCAACAAACACGGTTTGATTATTCATGTTTTATGCTATTATAAACCATACACTCAATCACATTAAGACTTTATATTGAGACATTTTATCTGTTTAAAAGCTGACATCTGAGGAACTACTGCATACTTCCTTTAGCTTATGTTTACCCATTGCATAGGGTTCAATTAAAATAACAACAGATTGTATTCTTTGAATTTGCAACACACAGTTCATTTTTTTGTATTAAATCTGAAGCAGTACCGCAGACAATTCGGCAAGCTGTCCTGAGGCACATTAGGTTTACACCATTAGCTTGGTCTTGCTTGAATAACTGTGGAGTAACTCTGAAACACACTAATGAGCAAAACATTAGGGGCTGTAGACATTTCAAAGCCAAATACACAAGAAAGTATTTGTCAATATTTTGTGTTATCTTCATAATCTATTAGGTGTCCTTGGCTCTGTTATATCAGGCCATGTGAGTTGGGGCATGGTATCCAGACTGTACTGCACTGCTTCCACTTGTGCCGTGAAGATAAGTAATTTACCCCTACCAACATGTCAGCAGATTATATAGAACCAGCAAATGACATTGAGTGGTTCTGGCTCTCTGGCTCTCTGGCTCTCTCATGGCTCTGAAAAGATGCCTTATGAAGACTACCTGAAAAGTGTGGTTGACTATGTTCCTGTGAGTGTTTGTCATTAACAGGTGTAGTGGTCATTACACACAAGTGCATAGTCCAAACAGCTAAAACCACCATATACTGGCAACATTGATTCCGTTGTTAATTTTCTCTTTATCTTACAATGTCTTGAACAATAGGCCAAGGCTCTGATTAGGAAAAACTCCATGACCTCTTTGGTCTCTGAAGGTGTTTGTTTGAAGTCCCACTCCAGTAGAGCAAACATTTCCTGTTCTGTCACAGCTTTGTACACTATCATGTGTAAATATTTTACATGTGAATATGTTCTTTAGTGGAGAAGAGCTACAATGTATACTATGATGAAGACTACAATGTACAATGTCTTTAAGTGCTGTGCACTCCACAGTTACTCTGTAGGGTAGATATGTTGTTCAGTAGGTAGAGTATGGAGGATACAGGTCTGTTGAACTAACAGACTGCCGATCCAAAGCTCCCTGGCAGAGGTATTGATCTCACCAGGTAACCTTCTGATCTTTTATGAAAAGAACACTATGCTAAATGAACTTGAGCTGTGTACGAACCTCAAGTCTTTTTTAAGACATTTCTTTTATTATTCCAAATAACGATGTGGAGAGAATGACTCAGCATTCCAATGTTGTACCATTGTTGGGCTATAAAAAGGTTATTGGACAGTTGCGTAAATATTGCCATTCTTCACACCACAGTGGAGGCGTCCTTTGCCAATGAGGGGAATTTAACAGAAAATTCTTATGAGTTTAGACCCAAAAAGTTTACATCTATCAGCTTCCTTGTGAGGTCATTCTTGTAGAGAATCTCAAGGTAGCCTACCTAGTTAAATAGCAATTAGGCATATAGTGGTAGACTGGTATGATGGCAATACTGTGTAAGGTATTGTTAAGTGACATTTATTTCCTGAAATATATCTAGCCACATTTTATCTTTGTTAATACACCCTCTTCTGTGGCCTCAGATACATGAATGACTCTCTGAAACAACAACTGGGTAGTAGAGTTATCACACCTTAGATTCTACATGATATGTACCAGCATCCCATCCTATATCACATCCAGGGATCTGTCTGGATGCAATATGGCTAACAGGGGTCTCAATGGGGTATGATGCTGTTGGAAGTGAGTGTGTAGTAGTGTGATTACTGTGGAAGAGTTAGCAGAAGACATCTTTGCAGAAGACACTTTTCCTGCAATCAAATGGCCAAATTGCCCTCTAGTGGCCTCATGGGTGGAATGTTATTAATCTTTTTCAGAATTTCATAATTAATAAACCTTTTCCAAAAATAATCGCAGACACTTCAGTGTTTTTATGTCAAACAGTTTAGTCTTCTGTGATGTATATCAAGTGTAATATTGGGATGAAAACTCAAAACTGAAGATGTCTCCACAATGGTGGTAGTTTCACAGCTTTTACTAGTACTTTTGTTGACACAACTCAATCAGATGAGTGTATCATATTTATTTTATTTATTTATTTCACCTTTATTTAACCAGGTAGGCTGGTTCTCATTTACAACTGCGACCTGGTCAAGATAAAGCAAAGCAGTTTGACACATACAGCAACACAGTTACACACATGGAATAAACAAACATTCAATCAATAATACAGTAGAAAAATCTATATACACCATGTGCAAATGAGGTAGGATAAGAGAGGTATAAGGCAATAAATAGGCCATGGTGGGAAAGTAATTACAATATAGCAATTAAACACTGGAATGGTAGGATGTGCAGAAGATGAATGTGCAAGTAGAGATACTGGGGTGCAAAGGAGCAAGATGAATAAATAAATACAGTATGGGGATGAGGTAGATTGGATGGGCTATTTACAGATGAGCTATTTACAGCTCTGTGAGCTGCTCTGACAGCTGGTGCTTAAAGCTAGTGAGGGAGGTAAGAGTCTCCAGCTTCAAAGATTTTTGCTGTTCATTCCAGTCATTGGCAGCAGAGAACTGGAAGGAGAGGCGGCCAAAGGAAGAATTGGCTTTGGGGGTGACCAGTGAGATATGCCTGCTGGAGCGTGTGCTACGGGTGGGTGCTGCTATGGTGACCAGTGAGCTGAGATAAGGTGGGGCTGTACCTAGTAGAGAGTTGTAGATGACCTGGAGCCAGTGGGTTTGGCGACGAGTATGAAGCGAGGGCCAGCCAACAAGAGCATACAGGTCGCAGTGGTGGGTAGTATATGGGGCTTTGGTGACAAAACGGATGGCACTGTGATAGACTGCATCCAATTTGTTGAGTAGAGCGTTCGAGGCTATTTTGTAAATGACATCGCCGAAGTCGAGGATCGGTAGGATGGTCAGTTTTACTGGGGTATGTTTGGCAGCATGAGCGAAGGATGCTTTGTTTCGAAATAGGAAGCCGGTTCTAGATTTAATTTTGGATTCGAGATGTTTAATGTGAGTCTGGAAGGAGAGTTTACAGTCTAACCAGACACCTAGGTATTTGTAGTTGTCCACATATTCTAAGTCAGAACCCTCCAGAGTAGTGATGCTAGTCGGGCGGGCGGGTGCGGGCAGCGATCGGTTGAAGAGCATGCTTTTAGTTTTACTTGCATATAAAAGCAGTTGGAGGCCACGGAAGGAGAGTTTTGGCATTGAAGCTCGTCTAGAGGTTAGTTAACACAGTGTCCAAAGAAGGGCCAGAGGTATACAGAATGGTGTCGTCTGCGTAGAGGTGGATCAAAGAATCACCATCAGCGAGAGCGAAATGATTGATGTGTACAGAGAAGAGACATATAGGGAAATGTCATAATGAACACTTTATGGATATAGCTATAATCTGTACTGAAAGGTGATTTGAACCAATTGACATGTTTTGATGTGAAGAGATAGTAGAGTACAAGAGAATATAACTTCCATAGATATGCCTCCCCAGATGAGAAACATATCAACATAGTTGTACGAATAATGCGTTATGGTATAGAGGACATTCATAATCATACTCACACAAAGATGAGTATGTATGTCTCTTCTATAATAAAAACAGATTTTCCTTAGTTCAGCGATACTGCTCTAAAACAGCTATTGAGGTGATGAGACATTATATCAAGCAAACACTCTCCTTGTTTTCTCCCTTGTTCTTCCCAATTTACCAGATGTACAGCCTGCTGAGTCTGACACTCTGTGGTAAGTCACCTTGAGAGAGATGCTGTTGGTTTGTTCGCTCTCCGTGCATGGCGCTCTGTGTCAGGGCTTCTTAATAAATCATTAACGGCTTATGAAAAAGGTAAACTTCCTTCAGGCTACGAGAGCTATAAGCACAGAACACATAACAGACATGGCATCCAGACAGAAAACTTGCTTCCCTGCCTTACCGGCACTCTTACTTACACAGGTAATAAGGAAATAGACAAGGATCCCGTGGAAACAACAGTACATGTGTAACACATTAATAACATTAATGCTCACACAAATTAATCAAATTATGGAATCTTTAAGTTATCAACCAGTGCTTAATATGAGAGCTAGCCGCATGGATTAAATGATGGGTTGTAAATGTTATTTTAGTATTTTGGAAAGCAGTTATGCCGTTAGACAGTTAACCATTGATAGTGTGTGCCAATCGTCTAACCAGAACAGTGTGGACTCCTAAGCTGAAGCTGTCTAAGAGTGGGGGTAATTTACCCCAATGAAACACATTGAGCTCTATGAATCATTTTAATAATCACTTAAACCCATGCAGTGTTTGAGTAAACACATCTATTGCGGTTAGTATTTTAATAAAGCGAATTTAGTTCAACAACTGACAAAAAGCATGTAGAATTTAAATTGTCCATTAATGTGGTTATATCATACTGAGAAGATGTTTATTCGTAAACAGCAGATGTCCTTGTTTTCTTAAGACATTTACATAACACGCTGGGTGAAAATACTCCCTTTTTGCCTCTTTTTAGCTGCACATACTTCCCGAAGATAGAAGTCTCATTTTCACGAGATTAGTGGCCTGAACGACAGGCTCAAATGAAATCCTGTGACAGGAGAAATATTGCAGATAATGAGAATACAGAGACACAGCTGCAGGAACCTTCAATTAAAGCCGTTTGTACACTTATTAACAAGCGTGCATAACTTCAAATGTATTCATGTAAAAGTAAAGAGACATTTCATTAATATGTTTGTCACTCTGTTTGTGTCTTTTGATTTGGGCAAGAATGTACAAAATATCCTTTGACTTTCATGCCCAGTTGGTAATAACTCCAAAACAAGTGCCATCTGAAAACTACAGTTTGAAGTAATTCAAACATGACTGCCATAAAACAAATACCAGCGTAGATTAGGGTTGGTCTGTATACTGTATATACCAGTGGCTGTCGGTACCTTTTAAGATGAGGGAGGATTATATTTTTTATTACAAGCATGGCCTTATTTCTATTACAGCGTATTGGATGACTGTCATTCATATTCCATTCACCCAGCTCAATGTAACATTGATAAGTTTAGGCTACTACATGATACTCAAATTTACCCTGTACCCATCATGAGGTTGCTACAACCTAGCCTATAAATAAAAGTTTACAACATAGGTGCACACAGGTCGAGATAAATATTTGAGGTGACAGTGACACATGAACAGACAGTGACACATTCAATACCACCTTGCCTGCATCTAGCTGATCTAGGGTGTAATCATTAGTCCAACAGTTGCAAACAATAATTTCTATTGGACAAATTCAGGTATGTTTATCCCCGTTTCATTCTGTTTGCTTCCGCTCAAGAAACATTTGTCAACAGAATCGGCGGAATTAATACACCCCGACATAAAAAATATCTTGTTGTATTCCTTCTCACATCTCCGCTCTCTCCTTCCCTCACCTTTTCCCTTCACTTGTGGACTTCAATGGACAACACATCAGCTGTCTGTGTCCAGGCGGGCCCCGGTGGCAATAAATGTATAAAACAAAAAGCTTACCTTGACTTGGAAGAGTTCCAGTGTTGATAGTCATAGCCAGCTAGCTAACATAGCATTCCCCTGTTTGAGCCGGGTGTTTGAAAAGGCTAAACTAGCTAGCTGCATTTGCTACATGTGAAAGGGAAAAAAAGACCAAATATAGCTAGCTCTCTCTCTCTCTCTCTCTCTCTCTCTTGCTCCTCCATTTTTGAAGAAATGAATTTGTTCAAAACTGTTCAACTATTGTCTTTCTTTCACTTTTTTCACCACATTTTATGCACAAAGTAATCTGAAACACAACCAAAACAAACAGAAAATGCATCCAACAAGTTGGTAGAGTCATAAGCTTGGTGTAATCATTGCGTGATAGGAATACGGGACCAAATACTCAACTTTTAACTACTTTAATGCACATATAAGTGAATTTGTCCCAATTATTCTGGTCCCCTAAAATGGGGGGACTGTGTACAAATAATGCTGTAATTTCAAATCAAATCAAATTGTATTGGTCACATACACATGATTAACAGGTGTTATTGCAGGTGTAGCAAAATGCTTGTGCTTCTAGCTCCGACAGTGCTGTGATATCTAATAAGTAATATCTAACAAATTACACAACATTTACCCAAAACACACAAATCTAAGGTGGAATGAATTAAGACTAAATACATATGGACTAGCGATGTGAGAGCGGAATGGACTAAGATACAGTAGGATAGTATAGAATACAGTATATACATATGAAAATGAGTAATGCAAGATATGTAAACATTATTAATTGAATGAGATAAAGTAGAATAGTATAGAAAACAGCATATACATGAGATGAGTAATGCCAGATATGTAAACATTAAGTGATTAAGATACTGTAGAATAGTATAGAATACAGTATACATAAATGAGATGAGTAAAGCAAGATATGTAAATATTATTAAGTGACTAAGATACAGTAGAATAGTATAGAATTCTAATTTCTAACTGTTCCCCGAGATGGATGAAAATACTCTTAAAATAAAGCTGACAGGCTGCACTTTAACCTCAAAGTCAGTGTATAATTTCAAATCCAAAATGCTGGAGTGCAGAGCCAAAACAACAAAAAACAAGTCACTGTCCAATACTTTTGCCGCTCACAGTATATACAGTTGGAGTCAGAAGTTACACTTAGGTTGGAGTCATTAAAACTAGTTTTCCAACCACTCCAAAAATGTCTTGTTAACAAACTTGGCAAGTCGGTTAGGACATCTACGTTGTGCATGACACAAGTCATTTTTCCAACAATTGTTTACAGACAGATCATTTCACTTATAATTCACTGGATCACAATTCCAGTGGGTCAGAAGTTTACATACACTAAGTTGACTGTGCCTTTAAACAGCTTGGAAAATTCCAGAAAATTATGTCATGGCTTTAGAAGCTTCTGATAGGCTAATTTACATAATTTGAGTCAATTGGAGGTGTACCTGTGGATGTATTTCAAGGCCTACCTTCAAACTCAGTGCCTCTTTGCTTGACATCATTGGAAAATCTAAAGAAATCAGCCAAAAACAAGTCCTATATCGACATAACCTGATAGTTCACTCAGCTCAGCAAGGAAGAAGCCACTGATACAAAACTGCCATAAAAAAGCCAGACTACGGTTTGCAACTGCACATGGGGACAAAAGATCACCCTTTTTGAGAAGTGTCCTCTGGTCTGATGAAACAGAACTGTTTGGCCATAATGACCATCGTTATGTTTGGAGGAAAAAGGGCAAGGCTTGCAAGCCGAAGAACACCATCCCAACCGTGAAGAACGGGGGTGGCCGCATCATGTTGTGGGGCTGCTTCCCTGCAGGAGGGACTGGGGCACTTCACAAAATAGATGGCATCAATGAGGAAGGAAAATGATGTGGATATATTGAAGACACATCTCAAGACATCAGTCAGGAAGTTAAAGCTAGGTCGCAAATGGGTCTTCGAAATGGACAATGACCCCAAGCATACTTCCAAAGTTGTGGCAAAATGGCTTAAGGACAACAAAGTCAAGGTATTGGAGTGGCCATCACAAAGCCCTGACCTCAATCCTATAGAAAATGTGTGGGCAGAACTGAAACAGCATGTGTGAGCAAGGAGGCCTACACACCTGACTCAGTTACACCAGCTCTGTCAGGAGGAATGGGACAAAATTCACCCAACTTATTGTGAGAAGCTTGTGGAAGGCTACCTGAAACATTTGACCCAAGTTTAAAAAATGTAAAGGCAATGCTACCAAATGCTAATTGAGTGTATGTCATCTTCTGACCCAGTGGGAATGTGATGAAAGAAATAAAAGCTGAAATAAATAATTCTCTCTACTATTATTCTGACATTTCACATTCTTAAGATAAAGTGGGTCAGTTTAAATTGATTTAAATGTAGTTTAAATTAGTTTAAATGTATTTGGCTAAGGTGTATGTAAACTTCTGACTGTAGATGGATGGGCAAGTGGCACAGTATCCACAATGAAGCTGACGACAACTACTATACATTATGATGGTTAGGGGTGGCCAACCAGAAGAGTCTCCTCCTGAAGAGTCTCCTGAAGAGCTACTGGGTATGCAGGATTTTGCTCAAGCCCTGCTTTATCTAACATACCTGGTTTTACTAATCAGCTGCTCATTAAGACCTTGATAAGCTTAATCAGGTGTGTTACAGCGGTCTGGATAAAAAGCCTGCATGACCCAGGAATATCCTGTGTGGCTCAATTGGTAGAGCATGGTGCTTGCAACGCCCGGGTTGAGGGTTGTATTCCCATCGTGGACTAGTATGAAAGAAAGTATGAAAATGTATGTTGCTCTGGATATGAGTCTGTGTTAAATGACTCAGATGTCTAGAGCTGTTAAGTAGTATTAATACCTAGACACTGGTGATTATTAGTGTCTAGTAAAGGGGTAAAGGCTTGAAACAAACCCAGCAATTATGTTTACTTCCCAACTCTAATGGAACTCACTGTGATGGGGGAGGATTAATGCTTCACTCTCATAATGAGCAGGAAAACTACACACCTCAATTGATTAGTTTTCGCTGTGAACATACAATCAACATCTGTGAAACGTGGTCCAAATCTGATCCTTTCTCAATGGGCGTGTTGGGGCCATTGTTGATGATGTAAGAGAATAAATGCACTTATATCAAGCATTATAGGCATTTCATTCAGTACTCATTAAATAAAACAGATGGTGGTATGGTGTTTGAGGAAGTCATTGGAAAACCAGTGGATTGAGCTCTCTCAAGCTTATCCGTAGTAGTTAGACTACACTAACTTGTTTTACACAATATGTTTTAAACAAATTGCGTTTTTATAAAGAAAGTCAGCTCTGAAATAACTGTTTAATAGTTGATTGCATGATTGTCTCTGGAATCACTTACACATTCTGATGTGTATTCGTATTGTTTTCAACAGTCAAACCCACCTTGTTGCACATCTAATTGGAATATTGCAATGCTTGTCAAGTTGATCTGTATTTAACTTCCCTTATAGTTACTAGCATGCACAAAATACAGGTATGAGAGTACGTTAGTAGCTGTCTTGATGAGGTCAGAAATCGATGACATACTGTGGACTGTAAGTATATCTCATGACATAATTGGGACATGATATTCTATTTCACTGGTCTGGTCCCATGGAGATAGCCAGTGTAATTTATGGTAGTAAGGTGCAAACATACCCTCTGACTTCTGTGGCGCCAGATAGACCAATATTGGTAATAACATGCACTGTCCAACACATGCATTTCTGGTTACGTGTCAAGTCCACATGTATCTGCAAGAAAGCTGACCTCAAGGCTACACTTTATACCACAGCTAGGGAAGCCCGAAGACTATTTGATTATTTAGTCTGCTTGTATAACACCATACAGAAGCATGAACGTGTTAAGCCACTTGACAAAATAGTTATTTATATGAGACTTTCGGAGGAAATCGGACCATTATAAAACCCAGTAAGGGTATTATTACATCAGGTATTCAAATTCCAGTGGGGGAGAGACTCATACTATTCTAGACTCAGGGGGACAGGCTGTTGCTGGTGGGGAATGTTCAAATCAAGCTCCAAACGCAGTGTGCTTGATAATGAAAAAGTAGGACGTGCACAGACTCATAAAACTTGGGAGTATGTCAGTGATGGTGTTGCTGAAAACTTCCAGACAGAAAACTTGCCTGCCCACAACTATTCCACTGTGGTGCTTATGGATTTCCCTATGCCCTGTTGGACTTTGAAAGACTCTCACTGGTTTTGTCATAAAACCCTCCATCATATAGGTGATACTGACAGTGATGTGCGAGCCTCACATTGTTTTCCCATTCACAGCCAAGCCAGGTTATTTCTCCTGGAGGAGGGAAGCAGTGGAATGCAAATGGCACAAACAACAAGCTGTGGGATATAACGAAGAGCCACTCTCATTGGAGCCAAGCGGCTAAACACAACAACTGTTTACTGATGAGACTATTCACAAACACACAAAGCAAATCAGCCAAATTACACCAGATTGGAAACAAAGACAAGAAGATAAAACTGGAAATTGATCATTTTAAAGGCCGTTAAGAATATGTGAAATCTGCAATACAATAGGAACATATCTGAGAGTTCTCTCGAAGATGCACTTTAGTCTTATGTGTAATTGAGTCAGTTTATGACAAATATGAAAAATGTGGGACAAGCGTTTCTGAATGACGCACCAAACAGGAAGCGTCATCAAAGTGTCAGCTGATTGCCTGAGGAACACTAAGGTCACTGTCTCTAAATAACGTGTCTTACACTAACAGTACATGTATAGTCACAGTCATAATTATCCATGTCTACTGATCATGACCACAACCCTGTATACTCAGCAGATCATGTGGCTTCATTCGTAATCCAAAAATCAATGTCTGATGGTCTGACTGCTAGAGATGGAGGAAGCATGCCCACACACCCACATGCACACATGCACTCACACAAACAAGCAATGCATTTCACATTTTGATCAATAAAAGCAATTAAAACACATCCATACTTGTTTTATGATATTTTTACATGATATGATGGGAATATGTTGAAACTAAAGCATAGTACCCAGGAGCTGTGAAAAACAGCCTGTTCTGTTCTTCTGGTGACAGTGTAACAGCTGGGTAATCTTGGTGATCGATTGGAAATCCAGCTAACCATTTCATGAGCATTGTCAAGCACAGCACAATTTACTTGTCTCTCCACAGAGGCAGCTGAGGGAGCCTGGAAATACTCAGTTACAGTGAGGAATTGATTGATGAAGTACTCCTGACTACCGACTGCATGTTTATATGGGCTTTTATTAAAGGGAAAATTGACTCAAAAACTTATTTTTGTGTTTTTTCTATGATTCTTTTTTCTATGATTCATTTTGCATCATCATGATGATGTGGCCAGTGACTTTTTGCTTCTTGAAAGTCCTATATCTTGAAAACTTGACTGCTGACATGCAAAATAATTTGGGACAACGTTGGACTAATAAAAAAAATACTGAAAGATCGTTTTTGAGTGGATTTTCATATTAACAATTGCAGCCTTTGCTGGAGTTAATTCAACACAGCATGATGGATACAGTGATGTGGAAGTCAGGCATTTTGGGGCAATGCACTCTAGATGATGATTGTTTAACGTTGAGTAAGCTTCTGCATATCATTTGGTTATTTAGGTGCAGCTGAATATCATAAAGATATTTCCCTAAGCATGATGTTAATATTTGTATTCTAAACTATTAAAATGCATAATATGAGTGATGAAGAACAACATGAAATAGATCAAGGATCTGTAGATTGATGTGTGTAGAACTGCTAGAGATGGAGGAAACATTTGTGCATGGTTGCTTTCAATTACTGGACAGAAAACACACTGCTGGATACTGTAAGAGCTCCACTCAAGATTCCAGTTTTTTTTCTCATCTTTGTTAATTAACATTAAGATCAAAATGAACTGGGAATCATGAAGGAAGTACAGTGCCTTCAGAAGGTATTCACACCCCTTGACCTTTTCCACATTTTGTTGTGTTACAGACAGCATTTAAAATGGATTCAATTGAGATGTTGTGTCACTGGCCTACACACAATACCTCAAAATGTCAAAGTGGAATTACGTTTTCAGAATCTTTTTCAAATGAATTAAAAATGAAAAGATGAAATGTCAATAATTATTCAAACCCTTTATTATTGAAAGCTTAAATACGTTCAGGGGAAAAAATGTGCTTAACAAGTCACATAATAAGTTGCATGGACTCTGTGTGCAATAATAGTGGTTAACATTGATTTTTGAATGAGTACCTCATCTCTGTACCCCACACATACAATCATCTGTAAGGTTCCTCAGTCGAGCACTGAATTTCAAACACTGATTCAACCACAGAGACCAGGTAGGTTTTCCAATGCCTCGCAAAGAAGGGCACCTATTGGTAAAAAAAGAAGGACAAAAAGTAGACATTGAATATCCCTTTGAGCATGTTGAAGTTATTAATTATACTTTGGATGGTGTATCAATACACCCTGTCACTACAAAGATGCAGGTGTCCTTCCTAACTCAGTTGCCAGAGAGGAAGAAAACCACTCAGGGATTTCACCATGAGGCCAATGGTGACTTTAAAACCATTACAGAGTTTAATGGCTGTGATAGAAGGATACTGAGGATGGATCAACTGAGGATGGATCGACAACATTGTAGTTACTCCACAATACTAACCTAAATGAGTGGAGAGTACAGAATAAAAAATATTCCAAAACATGCATCTTGTTGCATACTGTTTGCAATAAGGCACTAAAATAAAACTTCAAAAAATGTGTCAAAGAAATTAACTATATGTCCTGAATACAAAGCATTATGTTTGTGGCAAATCCAGCACAACACATCACTGAGTACCACTCTTCATATTTTCAAGCATGGTGGTGACTGCATCATGTTATGGGTATGCTTGTCATCGGCAAGGACTAGGGAGTTTTTTAGAAGAAAAATCATTGCCTTCTGGTGGCCCGGGCACATGCAGGCTGACTTCGGTCGTCAGTTGAACAGTGTTTTCTCTGACACATTGGTGCGGTTGGCTTCCGGGTTCAGCAAGCAGGTGTCAAGAAACGTGGTTTGGCCGGTCATGTTTTGGAGGACACATGACTCGACCTTCGCCTCTCCCGGCTCGTTAGGGAGTTGCAACAATGAGACAAGATCGTAATCACGGAATTGGGGAGAAAAACTTGACAGAGCTTGAAGAATTTTTAAAAGTGCATATATTGTACAATCCAGGTGTGCAAAACTATTGCTGACAAAGGTGATTCTAATATGTATTGACACAGGGGTGTGAATACTTACATTGTATGTAAATTAGATATTTATGTATTTAATTTTCAATAAATTTGCAAAAAAATCTATATCATCCATTTTGGATTCAAGCTCTAACAACAAAATGTGGAATAAGTCAAGAGGTATGAATACTTTCTGAAGGCACTGTAGATACCTGTCCATTGTCTTCACAGATACTTGAAGATCAAAGGAAGGTTTAAACAAAACACACTATTACCGGTATAATCATTTTTTAAAAAGCATTGGCCACTATATCAGCTACTTCTGACTGTATACAAAGTGACAACCTGTGGTTTAATTTGGGGAAATGGGATCAGGTGTACTTTCCGTGTAGTAGCCTTGCCTTTTTGAACTGATTTAATCCCTCAATATCCTCCCTGCTGTTTACTTGTTGCCCTAACCCAACGCTGCTGACTGCACACATAAACTTGAGGAATCACATTAGGTTGACATAATGGTCCAAGGCTGAGACAACCAGCTCATTGTACAGATGGAGGTGATGGGGTAAACATGGGCTTTTCAAACCAGACGCAGGAGTGGAGTCAAAGACACAATCAAGGAAACAATGCTAACAATAAACCAACTTGAGGGCCTTTTTTCACAAATCGCTTTAAACGTACAATGTGCACTAGACTGGCATCAGTGGTGTACTGGAGAAAAAACGCTTCATTTAGATTTTGCCAGAGCATTTACCCAACTTTTGCACAAAAATGCATTGGAGGAATAGGAAGCCTTACTTTACTTACCGCAAACGGCGTTTGCCCACCTATTGTTTGTGCCAGTACATCATTGTCTGGTATATGTAATTATGCATGCTCTATGTACTGTATTTGAATACAAATAGAGTAGAACATGGTTCACTTGGACCTCTGTAACACTGCAATGGCATGCGTCTGGTGTTAAACACTTCAGAGAGAGAGAAGTGAAATTACAATTCACTCACACAATACAGAGCTATCAGTGAACAAAACTGCATGAAAATATATGGGTAAACCCAAGGTTAATAGATTTCGATAAGAAATTCCATTAGGCTGTAATTTGCTATTGGGCTGTTATGCAAGACCTAACACCACAATCTAATTCAGATCTGGTGGTTTTATGTTGAGAGCTGTCCAGTCAATTTCCGTCTGCAGACCATTTGTACTCTGTTAAGGATAGCATGAGCTTCGGCAGCTCATTTATGGTTCTTAAGGATGCCTTTGAATATGGATCTAATGGCGACTGACACGTGGAGAAACGAGAGGTGCCCCAGGAGGTGTTTACTGTTCAAGTGTGTCCAATTAACACAGATACAAAGGAAAAGCTCTGAGTGTATATCATTTAGGGTAAAATAGAGTATTAAAGTGTAACGTCATAAAGTCAAATAATTAATTGCATGTGTTGCAATTCATTTGGCAGTGGGAGTATATGTATACTGTGCTTTGTGTCATTATTATCTTAACTTGTCTTTATTGTCTTAAGTGCTATTGCTATATCAATTTCAACTGCTTTGTCATGAAAAAGAAGTAACCAACCAGAAGTTAAATGGTTGACTTATGACTTGCAATGCTCCCATTATTCTTCACAAGCACAAACATAGCGAATATTCCCCTCAGTAAAGAGTCTCATTTCCGGCATCTTAATATTTCATTAGGCATCTTGCCTCCCCATTGAGAGACACAGAGCACAGAGTAATGGGAGCAATCTGAGGAATGTTTGGGCCTTGGGGGAAAGCATGGCACCGTCTGCTAGCTCAACACTTATTACTGAAACGCTCCTCTAGGGGAAACTCCCAACGGTACAATAGGAAATGTGGCATACACAAAGGGATAGAGATTTCCCCCCGGTGAGATGGGAGAGATAGCCAACAGAGAGCTCAGTTGTGAGGTGCATTCCTAATCTGATTTAAATAAGATTGTGTTTAACAAACACCTTATCAACCTCAGAGGAAATCCACTCAACCTTCCTCTTATGCCTTGATATGTACGGGAAACAGTGTTCCTGAGGGTGAACAATGTATATTGATACGGCTCCTGAGCCCAGTATTCTCCAGGTGAATTGTTCTACATTACACGAGGACATAACCGGCTCAGTGAGTGGGTGAACTCACAGCCATAAACCCCAGACTCTCTAGGTTGGCCTCTGCTTTGTTCTTACGTTGTCAATGCTGAAATAACCTCCAGAGAGGGTACAGTTGTAACATTTGTATTTTTCCCTTCTTCAGATTGACCCCTATCTCCACCTCTCTCCCCTCCCTTCCACCTTCATTTCTTCTTCTTCTCTCTCTCGCTCATTGTGGGAGTCTCCACTTTAATTTTTCTCCATGAGTGCACTAGATTTATTGCTCCAGTAAATTTCTGCGAAAGAGAAGAAGGCGCACTGGGCCCCCAGGGAACTTCGGCAGGAGATCACCTGACCATGTTGTGGCCACATCTGCAACAAAAACACATTCCTCAGGAGTCATTTGTTATTCCAATTCTAATCCCAGGCCTGGAGGGGGAGGGAGGAAGGAGGGGGAGGCAGGCGGATGGAGGGAGGGGGCGGTGGCATGGTTAAGCTACAGAAAGCAGCAGAACACCAGCACCATTTACAAGGCAGCAGGCAGCATACATGCAAGGATATTTCCCTGGGAAACAAGGGACCAGAGGACCAGACTACACAGTCCTGTCCTGACCCTGAAAGCTATAGGGATGCATGAGCTCACTGAACAACAGAGCATGGGTGGGTATATATATCTTATTAATAAATGGCTAAAGTAAATGGGTCAATTTTGGATCTTTCCACCTCAGCGACAAATCAATTACAATGTTAAAATGTTTTGACATCTTGGTGTTCAATGTTCTGCTCTAGTTGGGAACATTGATCTTGTCATAATATTTTTCATTGGAATATTGAAACCTATTTGATGCCTTTCCAATGCTCCAATGTTTTTTGTTTGTTACTTACATTTTAAAAAGTTGCTTTAAAAAAATGCAATTTATCAAGCCATACAGATGTCATGAACAACATACAATAAACATCTTCAACTTCATATAAAGTCAAGGACCATAAATCTCCTTTTAGTGCTGGCTGTTCACTTCTTGTAGTGCTGTATACGGTATTGCCACCCTCATATGCAGTCCTAAAGGCTTCGGCATGCTTCAGTTCGGCTGGTGCCTAGCCAAACTCGCCTAGGCAACCCGAGTGTGCTTGCATACTCCCTTAAAAGACCCTTACTCCCTTAAAAGACAGCATACTCCCTTAAAAGACCCTTACTCCCTTAAAAGACCTGCATACTCCCTTAAAAGACCCTTACTCCCTTAAAAGACAGTATACTCCCTTAAAAAACAAGAAAAAAGCAGCATTAGTACAATTTGTACATTTTGAGACGCCGTAGCCAGTATACGCTTCCTCAAAATAGTCCAAATTAGTCTTAGATAACTCAAGAAATCTGTGGTTAATTTTGACAGTTTTAGTTGGTCAATTTTACATCTAACGAAAAATTTTGGTGCAGTATTTCTCAATTAAAAGATTTGCATGAAAACGAACCATCTCTCATTGAATGACAACAAAGACTTTATTGAAGAATCCCTACGGTTGACTAAGGGGGCGTAGACTTCGTCTATCGACTTCGGCTTGCCTCGAGAAAAATGTTGTGTGCCCGAACAGTCCTACTGAAGTCCAAAACGAAAAAACAATTCACAAAATGTCATCATAATATATACACAAACTCTCCCAACTGTTTCGGCTGGGAAGCATGTGGACGCGTTAAGGCCTCCTCCCCCTATACTCTAACTCCTTCTATACAACTAGAAGGCATTGGCTCTCCCTACCCTCATCACATCAGCTTGTGACTTGTGTTCTGACAAGCTTTCCTTTATAAGAACCCATTCAAGACGAGTAGACACATGTTCTAACAGTCTAAAGAGGGCCATGTGTTAGAAAGCTGAACGGAAGTGTGATTGAGCACTCAGGCTAATTCCCCAGGACCTCCCGAGACAGGGTCAGAATAGTTTGGGCAATACATAAAAGGTACATTACATGCATGAATGCATTACCACCATTTGCCCTGGTACATCTAGACCTTGACGTCCTGAGGTCGCATTTACAAGAGCTGCTAATTCAAAAGAAATAAGTGAAGTTCACTGAAAGGCAATGGGTGAACTTGTGTGAAAGTGTTTCAACGAGCATCAAATGTATTAGGAAAACAACCGATTTTGACATTCCTAATTATGATAATATAATGGGAAGCATCTTATTTTTGGTAAGCTATTAAAACTGGTATTCACTTAGCAAATAACTATTTGGGTAAATTATTTGAAGTTATGATGCTGTAAAACATATCAACTGGAGACAAGTCAAGAAGGAAAAACGTCCCCTACCACTACTTCTTACCAACTTAAGATGATTAAGTCAACCTTGAGGCCAGTCTTTATATAAGATCCAGATGATAGAACATTGACTCAACTCCATCATTACATATGCATTGAGTAACTCTTCACAAGTTATTATCTCAACTCTTTGAAAAGAGGCAGTGAATGAATTAAGTAATACACTGGCTGGCAGAATGGAGAGACCAACTGTCGAGCAAGGGGGAACTAACTGCTGGATTTAGATTGCTGTAGACATGCCAACAAGATTATAAAATGTGCTTGCTGCTTTCCCTGGGCCCAGAGGCATAGTGAGGAGAAACAAATACTTCCAGATCATTGGAAATGAGACAAATGTAGCCTAAAGCATCAGGAAGTAATTTGTACCTGCTATTTTCGTTTTTCACACTTGGATGGCAAAAATCATCTGGCAGATGGGATAAACTAATGACACTTCATTACATGAACCGGCAAACCGAAAAGCTGCTGTCTATTATTCAATATGGAAATAAACAGGAATCACAGTATTGAAGAGAGACAGAGAGGTTTCTGACAGAGATGAAAGCAATGACTCTTAAAAAGTACTTGTCATTCTGTCATTTCATTGTCTATATACATGAGTTTCTAATCACTTGTTGACAGTGTAGCCCTTGCTGTGTTTTTCTACCTCCTAAATTGCTCCCTTCTGTCTATGGCATCTTCTATCCCCTGAGATCCTCAGGGTTATCATGTTCATAACATTGCCACAGCTCTGTGTAGTGTCTGTCCCTCTGCAAGCTATAAACACACATCCAGAGCAAAATCTTCCCCAAAAAGACCCCATCGTGGCTTTGTACTTTAACATGTTCTTGGCCGAATGCCAGTGTTGCAGGTCTGACTGTCTGAGAGACTGATGGTTGTTAAAACAGCAGACTGCATGGGTGACTTCCCAATGACCATGGCTGTGGTCTGCCAGCTGGCTGGAACTGGACAGAGGGCTGGGCCTGCAGACTGCTCCGTTAGTGCTCAGTCAGTCTGATTTCACCGTCTCTAATGAACACACTGTTAATCAAGGACAGCAAGCCTTTAGAATAGATGAGAGAAACAATGTATCCTGGTAACGTTATTATTTTTTTCATTGTTGTCCATGCATTATCTTAGGTCTGACTTTGTACTTACAACATAGTATGAGGGATTTAATGTATATTATTGACCACTCAACTCATTCACATTCAATAACATTTGCCTAACAACCAATGCTGTG
The DNA here is from genome assembly GCF_013265735.2 of Oncorhynchus mykiss. Classification (NCBI taxonomy): domain Eukaryota; kingdom Metazoa; phylum Chordata; class Actinopteri; order Salmoniformes; family Salmonidae; genus Oncorhynchus; species Oncorhynchus mykiss. Next base: position 22,666,700 of record NC_048572.1, on the reverse strand, counting down.
TGCCATTTTCTCAATGAAAGGATATGGATGGATATTTAGCTGTGGGGTCAAACTGATTTTGGCAGTGTAGCCAACAGCCAAATGAGCTCCCCCTCAGGGTAGCTGAAGCTAATTTCTATTTGATGATGTGACACTTATAATTCCTGTGACTCTTATAATTCATGTCACCCAGAATCTTATTTAGTTTGGGTCCTTTTCTGTTATGCTAATCATTTTGTTCCCAGAGCTCGACTGTCCTGTACTCTGTGACATGTTGAAATAAAATAAAGTGATTCAATGCATAATGGTGCCTTGCCATTTGAAATGCTGCCTGATCTTATCAAACTGTTGGGGAACAAAACATTGAATACAGTTCTGGGTAAACCACTTCAGAGCGTGTTTAATCTTTTACTGCATGGTAGTGAAATAGTTCCTGTCTACGTGCATTAGTTAATTATGGGACCAATACACACATACATTCAGTTCGTAGATAAACCATGGCAAAAGATGTACACATGCAAATCATCTCATTCAAATACAACATTTGCACCAGCACTTCATTGTTCTCAAGCTTGAATTATGTATACATTACATATGAATAAATACAGAGTGTAGGAGCACAGGTACAACCTATTCCTGTCACTTCTGATGTTTTCCCACGTAATTAACAATTAGGCAATATTATTTAAGTATTTTTTTCATATACTATACTAACATCCTTGCGTGCAGGTGGTGAAAAAAACAACATAAAAACACAAAGATATTATTTGTGTGTTAAGCCGGACGGAACTTCCTTAATTTGACTTTTCAGATAGCACAGGTTGCTTGCCAGTTCTTAGTTGCGATTTGAAATAAGTCAACATTTTTAAAAGGAGTCCATGAAGGTGAGATTATTTTTTTTCATCACTTCATTAGGCTGATAATGATAGTCTGGAATTATATGTGTGCCGGCTGTACTGGTTTGGAGCTGTCTAGTGCTCAATTCTCCGAGCTGTATTCCATTATCTCCTCATTCCCCTCCTAGGTAATCGCACTAGACCACACAGAGCTATTACGGTTTGATCCAATCTCATCCAGGAAGCACTACAATTGGGATGTAGATTATGTCCCAGTTTGCAACCTGTCTGATGGAGCTTCCTCATTAGTGTAGCAGTGTGGGAGTAACAGCAGTAGTTAGGGGGACTGGAGGAGACAGAGACCATCTCAGAGGAGAGAGCTCTCAGCAGTGGGAAGAGACTCAATGGGCTCCCAGCTACATGGCACTGAACCACAGGGGGGCTGGGGTGCACTGGTAGTGCGAGGCAGATAAGACATTTTTGTGACATTCCTTTTCTCTGAAATGACAGCAAGAACTAAAGTTAAGATTATGAGGCATGGGCCAACATTATGTAGTGTGAGTGTGAAAATGTTACAAGAGGTAGTATATTTGTACACAGGAGTTGTCTTATTTCTAGAGATATTTTACATTATCATTAGCAGTCATAGCCACATTGACAAAAGGCATGCTAGTTTAGGCTAGATTCAATAACCCAGTTAACCTATTGTAATTCATTTGGGGAAAGCTACAAATGCTTCAGGCACACCTGGTATCTCCTCATCTGTAGCTAATGTTCTCTGCAAGTCATCAAGTCCTTAAAGCCTAACAAGTACATATATTTGCTTCCTTTGACTCCAACTGAAAACCCTCCGCGAGCTACAGACTTCACGACTACTTTCACACAATTACCCTTACATAAAGTTCTCCCTGAGGACTGGACGACCAATCAGCTGTCTCTCAGCTAAGTGACAACTGAACACCGGGTCTCAAAGGACAGCATGTCTGGACGGACACCACAATTCTCAGGACCGACAGGGAATGCACATGCTGGTGATGTAACCATCATTGCCCAACATCTTATCAACCAACAAGGTCTTTAACCCCTCACCACCCACCTCAGCACCCACCTCAGCGGGGGAACAAAGGGAAGACAAAGAAAGTGGACAAAACTATTTTTTATTGGAACACCTGCTACAGCTCTTCCTTGTTTGAAGAACCATTTCCATGGTAATTGCCAGCAGGTACAAACAGTGCAATAATTAGTGTCAGGCCACTGCTATGTAATTACATGGCTTCTCAGAACCATGAGAGAGAGAAGAGTGGAGTATTTCAGAGAGGAGGAGAGCCGAGCCCCCCCCCACCCCACCCTAGTGTCCCCCTTGTCTCCCTCCAACCTCCAATCAGACAGAAGACTCCTGATTGCTGTACTGTAGTGGCAGCACTCCTGCCTTGTCATTCTCTCTGTGCTTTTGGTTAGGAAGATGAAACAGCCTCTCAGTCTCCATTATCAGACGTACAATACTGAATGTTCACTGGGCACAATTTCTTACTATTACCTTGTTACTATTACCATGTTAGGAATCTATGGCATTAGGAAATGTTGTGCAATTGACCTATCAAAACACATGTGACTGAATTCAGGAAGGTCAGTTTATGTCAAATTTCTTTGGGGTTTCTTTTTTATTTATTACAGACTCTGAATGGTACAGTATATTGTGCACTGCAGTTGGAGGAAACATGGGGAAGTTATGCTTGTTTGGAATTTGATAAACTTGTTATCTCAATTTGGAGACAAGTAGGAGAAAATGCCATTGAATGATTTTCACACATTTCACACAATGTTTCATTGGGTTGTGGGAAGAGCCTGGTGTGAACATTGTGGGGACATCACAAAAGATATGTTCCCAAAACACAAAAAACTGTCCAGTTTTTTGGGGTGCAAAAACATTCACCTGATATTACAAGAACATTCCCAGAACAGCCTTTCTGAGTTCTTTAAAGGTTCCCAGAACATTTAATTAGGTTGTGGGAACAGTTATTATTATTTTTACTTTTATTCTGAAAGGGAAGTACTGAGACTATGGTCTCTTTTACAGATGAACCCTGCGTAAATACAGCTAACACATACAATATACACTATACAAAACCGAAACATTTATGAACATAGAGGTCTCCGGTCATTACTCTGATCTGACCAAGGGGGACCAGAACATCTCATTTAAGAGAGCTCTGGAAGTTGTTCCACGTAAGTGGCGCAACAAAAACTAAAAGCAACTTAACCCAGCTCGTTGGAGACCGAATGGGCCTCAGTGTTTTCAAAGCCTGAGACCGGGTTTGGTTATTTGGAAGTCTAAATTGAATTAAGGATGATAAATACATAGGAAGGTTCTGCATGAGTACCTTGTCGATAAACACAATAAAATGCTGCTATTTCCCTACATATAAAGAGGCCCAACCCACTTTTTGATACAAAACACAATTGTGAGTTCTGTAACCATTACCAGTGATAAAACTAAGGCCACAATGGAAAACAGCATCTAGTGGTTTAAGTGTAGATGTTGCTGCATGCATATAGATAATATCCCCATAACATAATATAACATAAAATATTCATAAAAGTGGCCTGGAAAATGTCCTTCCTATTAACAATAGTCAGACTTGCTTTGTTTCTGTAAAAGAAACCAACCTTGAACTTCAACTTCTTCACCAGATCGATGGCACGTTTTTTCACTGACACTTTGTCATCAAGCCAGATACCAAGATATGTGTAGGAAGGAACTCAATTTGTGTACCGTTCAAACTAGTCATTACAAATTAATTTAAATATGGGTTATGGGACCTAGAAAAAAGCATGCACTTAGTTTTGTTTGCATTTAGCAATAACTTTAGATCCAGTAGTGCCCTATCCAATGATTGAAAATCAGACTTCAAATGTGAAACGGCTTGGCCAACCAATGAAGTAATAGAATACAACACTGTATCATCTGCATGAAAATGTTTGTTTTTTTGCAGCTTTACCAATGTTATTTATATAGATTGTAAATAGTAGTGTCACGGCTTCTATAAGTCAGGCGCAGAGAGCAGGGAAGTTCAAAAGATGTGGATCTTTATTTTCCCCAAAAAATAGAGAGACGGTCACGCCACACACACAAGGGCGCGTAAAGACCCAGTCCAAACAAACAGGACGAAACTGATCGAAAAAATGAATACCACAAAATAATCACACACCATAAACAGAAAAACAAGCCCGCACAAAAGCCGGCGGGCCTACCGGGTGTAAATAGCCCACAACCAAAACCTAAACACGAAACAGGCGCAACTAATCAGACACAACTAAATGAAACAGAAAAGGGGATCAGTGGCAGCTAGTAGGCCGGCGACGACGATCGCCGAACGCCGCCCGAACAGGAAGAGGCACCATCTTCGGTGGGATTCGTGACAAGTAGGGACCGAGTATCAAACCTTGGGGCACTCCTTTATGTAACTCAAGGAACTGAGATTTGACCCCATTTACCTTGATGGCCTGAGTTTTGTAATTTAGATAATTATGAAACCATTGGGAAGCATCAGTACCCAACCATTTCGAGGACAGCTTATTCAACAGAATAACGTGGTCTACAGTATCTAAAGCTTGTGACGTCTACAAGCATGGCAGCACAATTCTTTCTATCATCTAAGACATTTGCTATGTCATTTACAACAAGCATGGTAGGCCTAGTGATGCTATGTTTAGGTCTGAATCCGGACTGATTAACACTAAGAATACCATTTACAGAGAGAAAATCACGTAGCTGATTCTGGTATTTTCACAAGAAAAGAGAGCCTGGAAACAGGTCGATAATTAAGAAGATAACTACTATCCCCGCTCTTATGGAGTGGTAGCACAAAAGCTGCTTACCCCCGTTTTTGAATATTTCCTGATACTAAAGTTAAATAAATAATGTGTTACTGAGCCAACAATGAGTGGCACTGCATAGTTAAGCAAGGACGTGTCAAAATTGCCAGCCCCTAATCACTTATTGTTGTTAACAGCTAATAAGGTAGTAAGATCTTCTGTTTTTGTGAGTAGCCAAAAGGAAAAACCCTACCATTTCCCAAGTCACGTGAGGTTGACTGATGATTCATCAAGGCAACTGGAGGCTGTATGTGGGAAGAACAGACAACGGACTGGCCAAGACCAGTATGACCACCATTTCTATCCAATTAGAAACCAGCTGAGATAAAATGCTGATTAAAGCATCACACATCTTAACTTTTTCAGTAATGATACAGGAGTCTAAAACTACTTGCTTAGGCAAGGAAGTAGAGGAATTATCCAGCTTCATTGAATTAATGATTTTCCAGAATTTAGAGGGATCACTGACAGTCTGTCATAGTACTAAGGAAGTAGTTTGATTTGGCATGTTTAACTGAGGCAGTACACCTATTTCTCAATTGCCTAAATATCTGCCAATCAGCTAACGAGCCAGGTTGTCTAGCCTTGGCTCAGGTCTGAGAGTACAGGAGAGTGCCATGGATTACTTACTTTGTTGACTCTGAGTCGCTGAAAGGGGCATATTTATCAGCCAGAGAGGTAAAAATGGATGAGAAAAATGTAAGTGTCTGGTATGCAGTTAGTAGAAAAAAAACTCTGAATAATATAGATAGTAAGGAACAAAGGGGTGAGATAAAAAAAATAATATTCACAATTATACGAGGGTCAGAGTATTTCCATTTGGTATCTGTATTGCAAGAAATAGGGAAGTGGTCGCTGATAACATTTGCAAAAACACCACTAGCCAAATACTTATGGGGACAGTTAGTCAGGATAAGGTCAATAAATGATGAGTTTGCCAGATATTATACATTAATCCGAGTGGGCATCATTATCAGCTGAGTCAAGTCGAATTTAGGACAGATATTCTTAAACTGATCTGAGGCATGTGTAGCCCAATCAAGATTTAGATCTCCTAACACAACCAGTTCAGATACCAACAGCCTCCGACGAAGCGGCTGGAGGGTGGTAGACCACAGCAATAAATATATGCATGTTTTGATTTATGGACATCTTACATAAATAGCCACCCTTCCCCGTTTTTTTTTTGTTGTTGTCTATCACATCTGAAAATGTTGTAGTCCGCACTGGCAATGCTCTTATCCGTAATCAGATTATTCAGCCAGGTCTCTGAGACCAGAGCGACCGGGCTAGTGTCATGCACTCAGATGTCCAGAAAGTCCAGATTAGACGACATTTATACGTAAAATTCCAAGCCCTCTGTGAGATTTGAAAACAGCAGGAGTATCCATGGTGACACAAGAGTCAATAGAACTGGTTGAGTTAGCCACAATAGGCTTCCTGATTGGATTCAAAGTCGCAGAGCTAATAGTAGAATTTTACAAGGTATCCAAGACTTTGAGTGCTGATCTTGGTCACTTGCTTTCCAGATCAGGAAAAATAAGACAGGGGGGACCATATGCAGAATTTCAAAGTAGGAATCATATTACGTACGTTTTTTTAACAGTGCATATTCCACAATGTTGTATTTTTTACAGTTAGTTTAAGTATCGCAATTCTGACAATCATCAAGCTGTAATGATAGACATTTTAGAAAATTTACTGTCTGCACAGTAAAGGCAACCACAGCAGCAGGAATGCTGTGATACAAAATCAGCTTTCCCAAGGTAAATTAGGTGGGATATGCTGTGAAACCTGTGAAGACAGACCCAACATACTCTAAGTTATAGTTATTTATTGCAAATGTGAGTCAATTGAACATTTCAGGCACACAATAATTAATTTAAAGTTTTCATCAAAAAAGTGCACAACCAAATATTGCATATTTCAAATGGAGTGCTTTTAAACACCAGAAAACACATTGTAGAATGAGTAGACCACTACATCAACGAATTGAGAGCATCATAACTCAGAAAGGAAATAAAAGGAAATTAAATTCACGATCCATTGAACAAACATTTCCCTTTCCAAAAACTTTACAGGCTAAGTAGACGGGGCGGCAGGTAGCCTAATGGTTAGAGCGTTGGACTTGTAACTGAAAAGTTGCAAGATTGAATCCCCAAGCTGACAAGGTAAAAAGAAAACCTGAGCAAGGCAGTTAACCCACTGTTCCTAGGCCGTCATTGAAAATAAGAATTTGTTCTTAACTGACTTGCCTAGTTAAATATAAAAACAGGCTCGGATCTCCTCTTCAACATGTCACCCTTGATCCAGCGCTGTATGTGGGGAAGCTGTTTGAGTTGTCCATGTCTGCCCAGTGTGAGAGGCCTGACAAGGTGGAGGCCATAGCTGGATTTTGGGGGTAGCTGAAGCCTGCTTGATTGAAGCAGGGTACATGGGTCCTTTTCTTCTCCCCTTCCCATCAATCTCTGTAGTTGGTTGTATTTCCTAAAGCCTAAGTAATTACATTTTATGTGGTATGACATCACTCTTTGTTACTTTGTATTGATTTTCAAGCATTCAGACAGGAGATGAGTGTTACAAAATGTACAAATCAATGGGTCCTGCACACTGTTGGGACAGAGTGTTCATGTTGATCAATATTTTGGCTATGCAGAGTCACCAAAAAATTGTCCAGTACACTTATTGTATGCTGTTTTCATGTACTGTGCATTCCCTTATGCCTATGCAGGTGAGTTGGGTGAGTTGGGCTTTACTAATTATTGTAATGAAGTGTATCAGTGAACTGTATTCTGTAATTAGTTACAAAACAGTAGAAATGTAATTGTGTATTGTTGCTGTTTGCCTGATATCCAACAGTCCATTATCAGCTGTGTTGACAATGAGAGCATTTTGCAAAGAAAATGGGTTGAGGCATATTATTTAGGCTTGGAATAACATGTGGCTCATTGTTTACCTTGTTACCTGAAAACGACCACAAGGGCGAATATAATGAATATAAGCACCCCGCACACTCATACTGTTCTTACAGGCTTCCTGATAAATAGAGATTAGAAAAAAGGTAAAATGTCTTAAATTCTGAGCATTTTAATAGCATAAAAATACTGTGAGTGATGTTTTGACCATTCAAATACTTTTTTAAATTTGAGAAATAGGATGACTGTGTGGGACCTTTAATAACTATATAATATATAAATTGGGTTCTGATTGATCATATTTGACTGAAAACCCACAATGCAACAGTTATCCCCTGGCACAGAGGGTTAACAATCTTGCTGTATATCTGACGATTGCAGGTTCGAAATATTCTTTAACCATGTTTCTTTTCAGATATTTTCTTTTACTTGAGGCTCAGGTTTTAATCGACTAAAAGAGAGGATGTCTTTATTTCATCCAAATGTATAAATCCAATCAGAAATGCAGAATTAGACTAACTGTAAAAAAAAATAAAACTTTATGTAAAAAACTACTGTTCAACACATCAATATAATTCGTAGTTTGAGACACTCGGTATGGTCCCCCTTGCTTATTTTTCATGATCTGAAAAGCAAAAGTGATTGTAAGATCAGCCCTTATGGTCTTGGATACCTTGTAAACATGGACCCAGAAGTAAGCAGCATATAAAGAGGATGGGTGAAGTATTTCCCTGGGTTAGTTATCTCCAAGAAGGCTAAATGTCTAAAAGGCTGGAATTCCTGATTGACCAGCATATACTGAAAAAAATAAGCTGTAAGAGAGCTTTCCGAGATGGCAACCCAGCAACAAAGCACACTTGTTGGGTCAACACGAGATGCAGTTCAGCCTTAAGAGGAAGCAGACCTTCAAGTATGTTGTTGAAAATGATCTTTGGTGTGCTGGGTATTTGGTGGCATCGATGAAGACTGATGCAAAAAAACTTGCTGCCAATCAGATTACTTTGAAGGAGTACCATCATCCAGCATCCAGGCCACACCTCTACCCGCATCAGTCCTAAGCTCCTGTACGGACTCCGTGGCCTTGACACCTGTGCCAGGCTGGGCCTCTGTCTCTGCCCATGACACCTGTGCCCTGCTAGGTCTCTGTTCATCATCGCCACACCTGTGCCCGGGTGGGCCTCTGTTCCTGATCTCCACACCTGTGCCCGGCTAGGCCTCTGTTCATGATCTCCACACCTGTGCCCAGCTGTTTCTCTGTCTTTGACCTCCACACCTATGCCCGGCTGTCCCTCAGTCAGCCCCGTCCTCTGCTCCGTACGGGCTGGGCATTCTGATGGAGCCACCGATCAGTTACTCTCCATTTTCAGTTAATTATATATACTTGTAATTATTTGTGTTCAATTGTTTGTCCCTTTGTGATGTTTATTTAAATGTATATACAGCATCATTTTTAATTGATGTATTACTGAACAGTATTCTACCCTTTCTTTTAAATCACTCGGAGCACAAATGCCCTTAGCCGAATTCTCAAATTACATTTTGATCAATTAATGTCAGTCTTTGAATGCTCCATTGTATAAACTATGTAATGTTCCTGCTTGTGTGCTATGTGCACTGATTTCAAATAATTAGAGTATATTTTTCATTCTCACGTATCCTCCAATTCTGTGTCTTCAATTACTTCTTTGACTTACAATCAAAACAATTTTGCCAACATTACGTTTTTGATGTGAACTTGATATTAAATGTATAAATTAAGCCATTTCTCTTATTTGAGATAAACCAGATTTAACTCCTGTGGTGTTTAGGCTTTACACATTTAGGTTCCCCTTCCATAAGATAGGTCTATATATAAAGTGCAAAACATTTTTGTTGTTGTGTTTGTGTAATTAAATGCTGTTCAAATATCCTGTAAAGGAAATTAACATGTGATGTGTTTCTATATCACCTACAATACAGTCATCAAATGCAAATTGCCATTAAATCTGGAGAGAAAGATAATGGGGATGCATTCTAATCTGATTTACGGAACTAAACTATTCAATGTTGTGGTTAAGTTAAATATAACATGCTCTTGAAATTTTCTGTGGACATCCAAGAAAATGTCAAATGTATATATTTCGTGAACATCAATTCAATATTTTGTTAAACCTGAAACAAATACACTATGAATTTCATAGCTGACTTATTTTATTCTTACAACATTAAGGGAATTTCCTTTGCTACCTAATTTAATCATTGTATGAATGTCATCACAACTGAGCATATTTTGTGTTTTGGGAACCTATCTCTTGTAATGTACCCACACTGTTACCACAATATAATTCAATATTCTGGGAACCTTTAACAAAAGGCACATATCAATAGGTGGTCCAGGTAAGTCCTCGGCAGGCCAAAATTGGTTCTGTGAAAGTTCCCAAAATATTTAATTTGGTTGTGGGAACATTGTGTGGCCATGACAAGAGATATGTTCTCAAAACAACAAAAAATGTCCAGGTGCTGATTATTACAATGTTTCTATTAGGTTGAAAACAAAATCGCCTGATCTTGCAAGAACATTCCCAGAACACATGTAGTCTGTTCTTTAAGTAAATCAGGTGTTAAATGAGGTGAAAGGGAGACTGGAGTGCCACTTTAAAGCTAATTTCCTGAAACTCTACAGATTTTGCCATGTCCTATGGTCCAAAAACAATAATAATAAATGTAATTGTTAATATAATAATAATAAATGTTTGTTCATCTCCATGGGGGGCATGCTCCACAGTTTAGGAACTACCGCTTTAACTACAAAAAAATCCCTCCTTCCATGGCTATTGTTTTCAGGTGGGCTTTTAACTACAGGAGATCTGATGTTAATGTCAATCTAAGGAGACAAAGGGGAGTGATTTGGGGTGTAAAGTGAGAGTTACACATCCCATTGTCCTGATGAATCCTATCACTAATACTGTGTGTGGAGAGGACTAAGCATTTTTCATGGTGAGACATTTTCCTTTCTAAGCAGAATGCATGTTCGTTGTTCATTTTGAAATAGGTTTAGCCTTCAGGATCAGAGAATAATAGTGAAGAATAATAGTGTTCTATTACAAAACATCTCACTATCATTCTCCTGTAACATTGATAGTCCATACCAACTGCAATGTTCTATATCACCCACAACATTGTCACACTTAACCGCTGCCCCGACAGATGTAAAATCTTAATTTGAGACAGATTGCTACAGCATGAAAATAATTCTGCAGCAACAGGAAATGTGAATAATTCTGTGGATCATAATTAATGGACATTTTTAATAATGGACATCTTTGTAGGGGTTGATACATTTTCGATAAGAGAAAATGTGGAAATTACAAACCTCAAATGCACTACAAGTTTTGCATAAAGTTCTCCTGCAACAGGGTGATCAAAGTAAGATCCTACATCTGTATCTGTAGAATGGATCTGAACAATATGACATCCAGATCTGGCAAGGGATCAGTAATGTATTGACAGTTGCTAATTCGTGTTGTTTATTTGCATTTTCTCAACTTAATAAGTTTACATTTTGTCAATTGTTTAATTGATACAGTTGAAGTCGAAAGTTTACATACACCTTAGCCAAATATGTTTAAAATCAGTTTTTCACAATTCCTGACATTTAATCCTAGTAAAAATTCCCTGTCTTAGGTCAGTTAGGATCACCACTATATTTTAAGAATGTGAAATGTCAGAATAATAGTTGAGAGAATTATTTATTTCAGCTTTTATTTCTTTCATCACATTCCCACTGGGTCAGAAGTTTACATACATACACTTAATAGGTATTTGGTAGCATTGTCTTTAATTTGTTTAACTTGGGTCAAACGTGTCGGGTAGCCTTCCACAAGCTTCCCACAATAAGTTGGGAGGATTTTGACCCATTCCTCTTGACAGAGCTGGTGTAACTGAGTCAGGTGTGTAGGCCTCCTTGCTCGCACACACTTTTTCAGTTCTGCCCACAGATTTTCTACAGGATTGAGGTCAGGGCTTTGTGATGGCCACTCCAATACCTTGACTTTGTTGTCCTTAAGCCATTTTGCCACAACTTTGGAAGTATGCTTGGGGCCATTGTCCATTTCGAAGACCCATTTGCGACCAAGCTTTAACTTCCTGACTGATGTCTTGAAATGTTGCCTCAATACAGTATATCCACCTAATTTTCTTACCTCATGATGCCATCTATTTTGTGAAGTGCACCAGTCCCTCCGGCAGAAAAGCACCTCCCCACAACATGATGCTGCCACCCCCGTTCTTCAAGGTTGGGATGGTGTTCTTTGGTTTGCAAGCCTCCCACTTTTTCCTCCAAACATAACGATGTTCATTATGGCCAAACAGTTCTATTTCTGTTTCATCAGACTAGAGGACATTTCTCCAAAAAGTACATTCTTTGTCCCCATGTGCAGTTGCAAACCGTAGTCTGGCTTTTTAATGGCGGTTTTGGAGCAGTGGCTTCTTCCTTGCTGAGCGGCCTTTCAGGTTATGTCGATATAAGACTCGTTTTACTGTGGATATAGATACTTTTGTACCTGTTTCCTCCAGCTTCTTCACAAGGTCCTTTGCTGTTGTTCTGGGATTGATTTGCACTTTTCACACCAAAGTATATAAATATCTAGGAGACAGAACGCGTCTCCTTCCTGAGCGGTATGATGGCTGCGTGGTCCAATGGTGTTTATACTTGCATACTATTGCTTGTACAGATGAACGTGGTACCTTCAGGCGTTTGGAAATTGCTCCCAAGGATGAACCAGACTTGTGGAGGTCTACCATTTTTTTCTGAGGTCTTGGCTGATTTCTTTTGATTTTCCCATGATGTCAAGCAAAGAGGCACTGAGTTTGAAGGTAGGCCTTGAAATACATCCACAGGTACACTTCCAATTGACTCAAAAGATGTCAATTAGCCTATCAGAAGCTTCTAAAGCCATGACATAATTTTCTGGAATTTTACGGAAGCTGTCTAAAGGCACAGTCAATTTAGTGTATGTACACTTCTGACCCACTGAAATTGTGATAGAGTGAAGTATAAGTGAAATAATCTGTCTGTAAACAATTGTTGTAAAAATTACTTGTGTCATGCACAAAGTAGATGTCCTAACCGACATGCTAAAACTGTAATTTGTTAACAAGACTAACCTCAGGTACTCTAATACATAAATAAACGATAAAATGTAAGACGGAGAATCGTTATTTTTTTCTTTACCGAAGAAAAACAACAAAGAACGCGCTCTCATCCACACGCATGAAAACACTACAGCCAAAATGGGAGCCACCTAGCTAATTCTTCCAAAAACAAGCCTGAAACTCTTTTTAAAGACTGTTGACGTCTAGTGGAAGCCTTAGGAACAGCAATCTGGGAGGATTTCGTCTCATAATAAAAATGACAGCCATTGGAAACAGTGATAGGCTGAATTGTTGGGGGGGATGGTTTGTCCTCGGGTTTATCAGCTCTGTTATACTCACAGACATTATTTTAACAGTTTTAGAACCTTTAGAGTGTTTTCTATCCAAACCTACCAATTATATGCATATCCTAGCTTCTGGGCCTGAGTAACAGGCAGTTTACTTTGGGCACGCTTTTCATCCGGATGTCAAAATACTGCCCCCTATCCCAAAGAGGTTTTCACTATTCTCAAAGCACTTCATGATGACAGAAGTGAGTGCTACGGAGCAATAGTAATTTAGTTCAGTTACCTTTGCTTTCTTGGGTACATTATAAGAGATAGGTTTCCAAAACACAACATATGCTCAGTTGTGATGACATTCATATAATGTTTAATTTAGGTTGAACAGGACATTCCTTTAATGTTGTAAGAATGTTGACAGAACAGCTGGCCTAAGTTCATTGAGATGTTGCAAGAATATTCTTGTGATATTCACATACGTTGCACAGAACATTCCCACAATGTTGCGCAATGTTCCACAATTTCAAAATAAGTATATTTCTAATGACGGTCATAGCATAAATGTTTTAGGTTGAACATAATATTGAATTGATGTTCATGCAATATACATTTTACCTTGTTTTGAAGGTCCTCAGAACATTTAAAGAACATTTAGAAGATGTTACATTGAAATTTTACCTAACATTACCACAACATTCTCAGCCTGCAAATTTGTCTCTTTAAAGCATATGTTTCTCTCCAGATTTATGGCAATTTGCATTTGATGTACAGAGACACACAGCATTATAATTTTATTCATAGGACATTTACACAGAATTGAATAATACTAACACAGCCATATTCTTTACATTTCATACGGTGACTATCTGCACATAATTTCATAGCACATTTGAACAGCATTTAATCATAATCACATTTTTTACACTTCAAATGTCGACAATCTGCACATGATTTAATTCATAGGACATTTGAACAGCATTTAATCATACAAACACAACCATATTTTGTACACTTCATATGTTGACAATCATTTGAATATCTCAGAAATTGTGCTCTGTGTCCTGATTGACCGTATTAGACTGAAAAATCAAAACAGTACCATAACTCTGGTGGAGCAGAGGGTTAATGTTCTGGCTGCAGATCCAAAGATGGCAGGTTGAACCCACATATTCTGTAACAAAGGAAGCATGGATTTCCTGATTGACTATACTGCCATGGCTATAGACTGAAAAAAAGAGGTTGAATGAGTGCTTTCCTGGTGGTGTAGGGGATCAAAAACCTGACTTGGGGAGCCAAACCCCACATGTGCAGATTGTCAAAATAAAAGGACAAAAAAATATGGTTGAATTTGTATGATTCATTGCTGTTTGAATGTCCTATGAATGAAGTTGTCTATATCAACTTGTAGTGGGCCCACATTAAAGACCTCAAATGTGAATTACTGTATTGCTTTAAGGAGCAAAAAATTTGCATGCTGAGGAATGTTATGGTAATATTAGGTAAAATACTTTCTAAACGTTCTTGACATTTTCTGAAGACCTCCAAGACATTGTATAATGTATATTGCTTGAACATCAATGGAATATTATGTTAAACCTAAAACAAATATGCTATGAACGTCATAGAAATGGACTAATTTGGAAATTGTGGAACATTGTGCAACATTTTGGGAATGTTCTGTGCAACCTTCATGAATATCACAACAATATTTGTGCAACATTAGTGGAATATTCTGTGCAACCTAACTTAAACATTGTTTGAATGTCATCAGAACTGATCATATTTTTCAGAACCTATCTCTTGTAATTATACACTGTTCCCACACTCTAATTAAATGTTTTGGGAACTTTTAAAGAACATACAAAATGTGTTCTGGGAATGTTCTTTTAACATCAGGAGAATGTTTTTAGTACCCTAAAATGAACATTGTAGAATCATCCGGACAACTAGATAGTTTTTGTGTTATGAGAACATTTGCCACAACCTAACAACTGTTCTGGGAACTTTTACGGAATCAATTTTGGTTTGCTGGGAAAATAATACTAGTACATTGTGTTATTACATTACCTGGAAACCTAATGAGAAATTTGGGGGAACGTTCTGTGGTTGTTACAGATGTTGTGAACAACTTTTTAGTGAATTTTAGGAGAACATTCCAAGGATATTTCATTAAAAAAAAGTAAATATACAATAAAAAAATATTTTGTTATCAAAAACATTCTTTGAATGTTTTTGGGATGTTATCATCCTAATGTTAGAATAAACCCCAACTACAAGTTAATGGGAATCTTAGCTAATGTTCTGGGAATGTTCCCAGTTTGCTGGGATGAAGGTAATTGGTAATGAACATTGGTTTCAGAGAAAATCAAGGCATAAGCTATGGCACTAAACTGCATTACTGAATCTGTTCAAGTTGAGTATTGATAATTGTCTGACCAGTTGCTCAAGAGCTGGACTCTGGTTGTTTCATTGGATAATGGAGATACACATCTCTTTGGTATCTCTCTTTGGTACCATCATGAACATAATTACTCTTATCTGGGGAAGATGACAAAAGAACATTGATGCAAAGAGTAGAGACCCAAACAATCCAAGCACAGTCTTACAATATCACATGGTGTAACACATACAGTGACTATAATGTGGTATTTTTACTTTCCATGTAGCCAGCAGTACAGAAAATACTCACTTTGAAACACAAAAGATTTACAATGCCAGTATGTGCAACAGGGTTTCCGAAAGTCATAGGGTTTCATTTGAACACTGTGAACACGACAACGCAACATCTT
This sequence comes from Oncorhynchus mykiss, assembly GCF_013265735.2. Lineage (NCBI taxonomy): Eukaryota > Metazoa > Chordata > Actinopteri > Salmoniformes > Salmonidae > Oncorhynchus > Oncorhynchus mykiss. The sequence goes on along the minus strand of NC_048572.1, from coordinate 22,650,891 downwards.
ATCTCGTCCACATGCCCCCGATGTTTAGAAACTGTCTCTTCGCAGTGGTCATTTATCATTCCATGAGGCATGCCATTAGAATAGAAAAGGTCTTGGCTTCCATATGCTGCCATTTTAGTTTGCAAATGTTGAACCGTTTTCAGATGTCTCCTAATCTGTCCACCTTGGTACCCCTGCCTTTTCAAAGCCCCTTGATCTGCAGTCGTTTTAAGCATCATGGCAGGATGCTGCTGCCCTTTGAATGTCAGAGGCAGTGTGACACCTGTACCCCTGACCTCTGAAAGACTCTATCCCCACATTTCACTTTATTATCTACTATGATACTGTACAACATCCATATGGAACCAGGGAAAACAAGAGACGTGGGGCTGGTTTCAGATTATTAAGACTATAGACCTAGGACAAAATTGACTTTTGGTAAGACTATTGAGCATTCGTTTTCACTGCAATGTCTTAATCCTGGGTTATGGTTAAACCCATCAAAATGTTTTACAGAACCTGATATTCCTGAACGCCACCCCATACATTTCCGGTCTCCTCACAACTGGGTTACTTTTGCATAAAATATCAAAAACACTTAACATTCACTCAGTGTCAGTATTCAGTATTTGCCTTTACCTCCTGATGTTCTCAGAAAACATTTAGACAGTAGACACTCTCTTCGCACAGGGCAAATTAATTAAGATGAGAGACATCTCAAACATAGAGCCTAGCCATGATTGCCTCAGTCTCAGAGGGCTATCTTTCAAATGAACTATCTCCATAAAACATTAACAACCTAGCAGTTAAACTCAAGATGTATCCTGCATTATCCAGACGCACTAGCTCAGTCCTAATAAGACTATCCTTCTAGCAGTGAGTGTAGTGCAGAACTAAACTCAAGCAGCATGTTCTTGTCAAGAAATATTGTTCCAACTCATTGGGTATCTTTAGTGACCAATAAAACTGGAAGTTTGCATGGACTAGCAAACCCTGGAATGGAATTTCAGGATCATTTATTTTATTTCTGACCCTGCCTTTCATCCAATAGGTCTTCAACCTTTTTTTCTCAGATATTAATTTCCTGGACATACAGAAAGTTAAATCTAGACTTGGTTTCCTCTATTGTAATCGGTCCTATTTCACTCCTGTTGCCAAACTACCCCTGATTCAGATGACCATCCTACCCATGCTAGATTACGGAGACCTAATTTATAGATCAGCAGGTACGGGTGCTCTCGGGCGGTTGGATGTTCTTTACCATTCAGCCATCAGATTTGCCACCAATGCTCCTTATAGGACACATCACTGCACTCTATACTCCTCTGTAAACTTGTCACCTCTGTATACCCGTCGCAAGACCCACTGGTTGATGCTTATTTATAAAACCCTTTTAGGCCTCACTCCCCCCTGTCTGAGATATCTACTGCAGCCTCATCCTCCACATACAACACCAGTTCTGCCAGTCACATTCTGTTGAAGGTCTCCAAAGCACACACATCCCTGGGTCGCTCCTCTATTCAGTTCGCTGCAACTAGTGACCGGAACGAGCTGCAACAAACACTCAAACTGGACAGTTTTATCTCAATCTCTTTATTCAAAGACTCAATCATGGACACTACCTGACGGTTGTGGCTGCTTTGTGTGATGTATTGTTGTCTCTACCTTCTTGACCTTTGTGCTGTTGACTGTACCAATAATGTTTGTACCATGATTTGTGCTGCTACCATGTTGTGTTGCTACCATGTTATCGTTATGTTGTGTTGTTTCCATACTGTGTTTTTGTCTTAGGTCTCTCTTTATGTGGTGTTGTGTTGTCTCTCTTGTTGTTATGTGTGTTTTGTTCTATATTTATTTATATATTTTTTTTAAATCCCAGGAGGCCTTTTGGCCTTTGGTAGGCCGTCATTGTAAATAATAATTTGTTCTTAACTGTCTTGCCTAGTTAAATAAAGGTTAAATATATATATTTTTTAAATAACCTTGGTTACAAGACTACAGTAGACCTTGGGTACAACCACTAAGAACATACATTTATAAATATACAGTGCCTTCAGACCCCTTGACTTTTTCCAAATTTAAAGACTTATTCTAAAATGCATTTAAATAAATACAAATCCTCAGAAATCTACACACAATACCCCATAATAGCAAAACAGAAAGACCTTATTTACACAAGTATTCAGACCCTTTGCTATGAGACTCGAAATTGAGCTCAGGTGCATCCTGTTTCCATTGATCATCCTTGAGATGTTTCTACAATTTGATTGGAGTCCACCTGTGGTAAATTCAATTGATTGGACATGAGCCATGAGGTCACAAGCCACAAGCCATGAGGTCAGAGGAATTGTCTGTAGAGCTCCGAGACAGGATCGTGGATACCAAAACATTTCTGCAGTGTTGAAGGTTCCCAAGAACACAGTGGCATCCATCATTCTTAAATGGAAGAAGTTTGGAACCACCAAGACTCTTCCTAGAGCTGCCTGGCCAAACTGAGCAATCGGGGGAGAAGGACCTTGGTCAGGGATGTCATTCTGACAGAGCTATAGAGTTCCTCTGTGGAGATGAGAGAACCTTCCAGAAGGACAACCATTTCTACAGCACTCCACCAATTTTTATTTCACCTTTATTTAACCAGGTAGGCTAGTTGAGAACAAGTTCTCATTTACAACTACGACCTGGCCAAGATAAAGCAAAGCAATTCGACACATATAAAACACAGAGTTACACATGGAATTGTCACGTTCGTCAAAAGGAGCGTACCAAGGCGCAGCTTGCGTAGTTCCACATACTTTATTTCAAAGGGAAACTTAACAAAAACAACAAAGAATCAACGAACGTCCAGTACAGAGCGCACCAAGGCACTACCTGAAAAAAAAAAACAATATCCCACAAACGCAGGTGGGAAAAGGACCACACTAAGTAGGGTCCCCAATTAGAGGCAACAATAATCAGCTGCCTCCAATTGGGAACCATACTCACACCAACATAGAAATATCAAAACTAGAACACCCCCTAGTCACCCTCTGACCTATTGCACCATAGAGAACCCAGAGGGCTCTCTATGGTCAGGGCATAACAGTACCCCCCCAAAGGTGTGGACTCCGACCGCAAAAACTGAACCTGGATGGGGAGGGTTATAGGGTGGGCAACTAGCGTCGGTGGCAGCTCCGGTGCGGGATGTAGCACCCGCTCAGATCAAAAATTCGGACATGATGCTGGGCTGAATGCCGTGCCAGGACTGGGCACCAGAGCAGAGGAAGGCTCTGGCCATGGAGCAGGACTGGGCACCGGCACAGAGGAAGGCTCCGGCCAAAAGGACCACACCCAATTAGAGGCAACGATAATCAGCTGCCTCCAATTGGGAACCATACTCACACCAACATATAAATATCAAAACTAGAACACCCCCTAGTCACGCTCTGACCTATTGTACCATAGAGATCCCCGAGAGGCTCTCAATGGTCAGGGCGTGACAGGAATAAACAAACATACAGTCAATAATACAGTAGAAAAGTCTATATACAGTGTGTGCAAATGAGGTAAGATAAGGGAGGTAAGGCAATAAATAGGCCATGGTGGCGAAGTAATTACAGTATAGCAATTAAACACTGGAGTGATAGATGTGCAGAAGATGAATGTGCAAGTAGAGATACTGGGATGCAAAGGAGCAAGATAAATAAATAAATACAGTATGGGGATGAGATAGTTGGATGAGCTATTTACAGATGGGCTATGTACAGGTGCAGTAATCTGTGAGCTGCTCTGACAGCTGGTGCTTAAAGCTAGCGAGGGAGATATGAGCTTCAGTGATTTTTGCAGTTCATTCCAGTCATTGGCAGCAGAGAACTGGAAGGAGAGGCGGCCAAAGGAGGAATTGGCTTTGGGGGTGACCAGTGAGGCCTTTATGGTAGAGTGACCAGATGGAAGCCACTCCTTAGTAAAAGGCAACCTGACAACCTGCTTGGAGTTTGACAAAAGGCACCTAAAGACTGCCAAAGGTGCGTCAACAAAGTATTAAGTAAAGGGCTCTTCATAAATTAGCAAAAAATTGCATGTATCACATGTAGATTGTAGAACAATTTAATCAAATTTAAAATAAGGCTGTAACCTACCAAAATGTGGAAATAGGCAAGGGGTCTGAATACTTCCCGAAGGCACTGTATATCAGTGGTAGTCAGTACTGTTTAAGATGAGGACAATAAAAAAAATGAGCATGGCCTTATTTCTATTACAGCATATTGAATGAATGTGTAATGAATACTCAGGGAGAAAAAGGTGTAAATTCACGAGCAGAACGCGGCAGAAAATTATTAAGCCTTCGCAGAGGGCAGGAATCATGGTCAGCAGGCAATGAGTCAAACACAGGTAGGTAGTAAAAAACAAACAATACCTCACAACCATACAAACAGAAAGAACTGAACTAACAGGGAGCTGATGAGACCAGATGAGAAATGAACACAGGTGAAATCAATGAATAATGAAAGACAGGGCTACGTTCCAGAACACAAAGAAACAAAGAAACAGGGCTACGTTCAAGAACACAAAGAAAAAGAACACAAGGTTGACTAAGAAAAGAAAAGCAGAACCTTACAGAATGTCATTCATATTCACCCAGTTCAATGTAACAGTGACAGGCTTAGGATACAACATGATACTCAAATTGTCCTTATACCCATCATGAGGTTGCTACAACCTAGCCTGTGAATGAAATTTTACAACATACAACGTATACTATTTTCTACATTGTAGAATAATAGTGAAAACGTCAAAACTATGAAATAACACATATGGAATCATGTATTAACCAAAAAAGTGTTCTAAATCTAAATATATTTTATACTTGAGATTCTTCAAAGTAGCCACCCTTTGCCTTGATGACTGCATTGCACACTCTTTGCATACTCTCAAACAGTTTTATGTGGTAGTCACCTGGAATGTATTGCAAAAAACAGGTGTGCCTTGTTAAAATATAATTTGTGGAATTTATTTCCTTCTTAATGTGTTTGAGCTTAATCAGCTGTGTTATAAGGTATACAGAAGATAGCCCTATTTGGTAAAAGTCCAAGTCCATATTATGGCAAGAACAGCTCAAATAACCAAGAGAAATGACAGTCCATCAATACTTTAAGACATGAAGGTCAGTCAATACAGAAAATTTCAAGAACTTTGACCGTTTTTTCAAGTGCCATCGCAAAAACCATCAAGCGCTATGATGAAACTGGCTCTCATGAGTACCGCCACAGGAAAGGAAGACCCAGAGTTACCTCTGCTGCAGAGGATAAGTTCATTAGAGTTAACTGCACCTCAGATTGCATCCCAAATAAATGCTTCACAGAGTTCAAGTAACAGACATCAACTGTTCAGACTGCGTGAATCAGGCCTTCAGGGTCGAACTGCTGCAAAGAAACCACTACTAAAAGACACCAATAATAATAATAAGAGACTTGCTTGAGCCAAGAAACACAAGCAATGAACATTAGACAGATGGAAATCTGTCCTTTTGTCTGAAGAGTCCAAATTTGAAATGTATGGTTCCAACCACCGTGTCTTTGTGAGACGCAGAGTAGGTGAACGGAGGATATCTGCAAGAGTGATTCCCACCGTAAAGCATGGAGACGGAGGTGTGATGGTGTGGTGCTTTGCTGGTGACACTGTCTGTGATTTATTTCGAATTCATGGCACACTTAACCAGCATGGCTACCACAGCATTCCGCAGCAATACACCATCCCATCTGGTTTGCACTTTTTCAACAGGACATTGACCCAAAACCCTCTTCCAGGCTGTGTAAGGGCTATTTGACCAAGAAGGAGAGTGATGGAGTGCTGCATCATATGACCTGGCCTCTACAATCACCTGACCTCAAACCAATCGAGATGCTTGGGATGAGTTGGACAGCAGAGTGAAGGAAATGCAGCCAACAAGGGCTCAGCATATGCAGGAACTACTTCAAGACTGTTTGAAAATAATTCCTCATGAAGCTGGTTGAGAGAATGCCAAGAGTATGCAAAGCTGTCATCAAGGCAAAGGGTGGTTACTTTGAAGAATCTCAAATATAAAATATATTTGGATTAGTTTAACACTTCTTTGGTTACTACATGATTCCATATGTGTTTTTCATAGGTCTGATGTATTCATGCAAACAAAAGTTTCTATTGGACTTATTCAGGTATGTTTATTCCAGTTTGATATGTTTGCTTCCGTTTAAGAAATGTTTTTCAACAGAAACAGTGGAATGAATACACCACTGTCACCCATAAACACAGTTCACTTCATAGGAGCGACATTGTATTCCTTCTCACATCAATGCGCTCTCCTCCTGTCACCTTTTGACTTCACTTGTGGACTTCAATGCACAACACATCAACTGTATGCGACCAGGCGAAGAAACTTCACAAATAGTCTCCCTGTCCCTGCAGCTGAAAAAAAGTCCCACAGCATGAAGCTGCAACCACCATGCTTCACCGTAGGGATGGTGCCAAGTTTCCTCCAGATGTGACACTTGGCATTCAGGCCAAAGAGTTCATTCTTGTTTTCATCAGACCAGATAATCTTGTTTCTCATTGTCTGAGAGTCCTTTAGGTGCCTTTTGGTAAACTCCAAGCGGGCTGTCATGTGACTTTTACTGAGGAGTGGCTTCCGTCTGGCCACTCTACCATAAAGGCCTGATTGGTGGAGTGCTGCATAGATGGTTGTCCTTCTGGAAGGTTCTCCCATCTCCACAGAGGAACTCTGGAACTCTGTTTGAGTCACCATCAAGTTCTTGGTCACCTCCCTGACCAAGGTCCTTCTCCCCCGATTGCTCATTTTGGCTGGGCAGCCAGTTCTAGGAAGAGTCTTGGTGGTTCCAAACTTCTTCCATTTAAGAATGATGGAGGCCACTGTTCTTGGGGACCTTCAATGCTGCAGAAATCTTTTGGTACCCTTCCCCAGATCTGTGCCTTGACACAATCTTGTCTCTGAGCTCTAAGGGCAATTCCTTCGACCTCATGGCTTGATATTATATTTAAATATATATATATATATATATATAATGAAAGTTTTATGGAATATTCACTCATTCACCAAGTAGAGGATGGATGCAGAAGACATTCATTTCAATTTGTGACTGTCATTCTTCCTCCTTCATGAGCATTTCTTTAATGGCCCCCTCTAAGGTCTCCCTGTGAAAGATGTGCAATAAATCGATGCTTTTAGATGTATTGCTCTCAATAGCTGTGATATAAGCTCTGTTGTCACTATTTTACCCATTACATTTCATAGCTGTTGTAAACTCCAGACCCTCCAGTTCTCCCAGATTCATTTTTAAGTTCACATTGTACCATATTTCCATATCTTAGGCAGACAGAATTGTATACCTGCAAGTCTTCTGTGTTCTGTGAGAAGTAGAGTAATTTCATATTTATGAATATAATCTGTGCTATTCCTTTTCCCTTCATTTCAGTGGGCACTGACAGTTAAAGGGAGTTATCACTCTGTCAAAATAACCATTCTAAGCCTCTTAAAGCCTATTAAGTTATTTCCTAAACTCATTGTATGGTTTAAAGGTTATAAGCACTGTCAGAGAGCTTGGAGGTTTTGTGGCTTTGGAACACAGGGGGTTGATACGCCTTGGGGTTCATCTTCCTGTCGCTGTCGTGACTCAGAACCACTGAGAAGCCAACCGCTCCAGGTCTCAGATCCTATTAGTAGGAGCTGGTAGTTAGAGTCGTAGCTAACCCACACTGGTCTGGATGTCTCCACTCTCTACTGCTGATGAATACCTCTAGGCACTGTTCACCGACTCATCCCCACCAAGATAATGCCTGAGCCCTGGGAGTAATGGATGTCTATCAGTGAGAAATGATCTCATAATGAGAATAATTATCACTTGAAACATGAAGCCTGTGGTTTGTAACAAAGCACTGGCTAAATAAAGATGATACATTGGATGAAAACAGGTTTTGTTGACGGTGTTCACAATTATGAATTTATGCATAAATAAATGTACACAAAAAATATATATATAAATGACAATACTCTGAACTGCAATTTCTACTCTGTTAGGAACTGATTTCACTTGTTGCGGCTTTAATTTCACAGTATGTACAGATGTAGGATCTTGACTAGGTATCCCCCCCACTTATCCCTTACCCTTAATTTAACAGGAAAATAATCCTGCAGCAACAAGAAACATGAATTATTATGTGGATTACAATTATTGGTCATTTTTGTCAGGGTTGATTGTAACGATTGTCGTCGGGAGAAGGAAAAGAGGACCAAAGTGCAGAGTGGTACGTATTCATAATCATTTTAATAAAGATGAATACTGAACAAAAACAACAAACCGACAAACGAACAGTTCTGTAAGGTGCAACAAAAACACTAAACAGAAAATAACTACCCACAAATCATAGTGGGAAAACAGGCTGCCTAAGTATGGTTCTCAATCAGAGACAACGATAAACAGCTGCCTCTGATTGGGAACCATACTAGGCCAAACACAGAAATACAAAAACATAGAACAACAAATAGAATGCCCACCCCAACTCACGCCCTGACCAAACTAAAATAGAGACATAAAAAATGAACTAAGGTCAGGACGTGACATTGATACATTTTTATAAGTGAAAATCATGTCAGAAATTTTGAAGTGGAAATTAGAAACTTCAGAAGCCATTTTAAACCTCAAATACACTACAAGTTTAAAATGTCCAGCACTGCAGGAAAGTTATCCAACAGGAGGATCAACTGAAGATCCTACATCTGTTGGGGAGAGTGGGGTAAGTTGAGCCAAAGGGTTAGTTGAGCCACTCCTTGTTTCTAGGAATCCATACACAAAATGAATCATGTGACCAATTATTTAGGAAGCGATCATCATATCGTAGAGTCGTTTGAAGGAAGAAACCACATGGGAAAAGTGGTAAGCAAGGTAGGTCCAAAAAACATGACGCTTGTATCTAAACCAAAGTACATTTTAAGATTGTTTTATACATCAGTTGGGGTCTCTATAAGCTTCAATATGAGGTCCTAAACCTAGCATGAAAGTGCATCCTTGGAGCTGTGTGGGCTAATATAGTCAAAATGATTGCCTTGAGTTAAGTTGAGCCAATGGCCACCCTACCCCATACAAATGATGATGACATACGTACGTTTTCTGCATAATATGCATAGTATGAACTCAAGATAGTGCATTGTCATTGTTACAGAGAAGACATCATTACACCCTGTGTGTACATGAAGTACAAATGTAAAAAAAAATCAGTGGTCCAGCCCCCTTCTTTAGAGAGCAGCCAAGGAAATAGAGGAAGGAATGAGTCCCATTCGAGCAGCAGCAAGGGAAAAAAATAGACTGAATGACACTGAAGAGGTACGTTGACAAAAAAAGAAAACTTACATGTACAGTGCTTTCAGAAAGTTTTCAAACCCCTTGACTTATTCCACATGTTGTTGTGTTACAGCCTGATTTCAAAATGGATTGAAAAAAAAGTGACACCCATCTACACACAATACAGCATAATGACGAAGTGAAAACTAAAACTTTAGCAAATGTATTTAAAATGAAATACAGAAATATCTCATTTATATAAGTATTCACACCCCTTTCCTATGACACTCCAAAATGAGCTCAGGAGCATCCAATTTTCTTTGATCATCCTTGAGATGTCACTACAAATTGATTGGAGTCCACTTGTGGCCGATTCAACTGTTTGGAAATGATTTAGAAAGAAACACAATTGTCTATATAAGGTCCCACATGTCAGAGCTGAAACTATACGATGAACTGTCCGTAGATCTCCGAGATAGAATTGTGATGAGGCATATATATCTGGGGAAGACTATAAAACAATGTCTAGAGTGTTGAACTTTTCTAAGAGCACAGTGGTCTCCATCATTGGGAAATTGAAAAAAACATGGAACTAGCCAGAGCCGTCCGTCCGACAAAACTGAGCAATTGGGCAAGAAGGACCTTGGTCAGCGAGGTGACCAAGAACCCAATGACCACTCTAACACAACTACATAGTTCCTTCAATGAGATGGGAAAGACTGAACTGAACTCAGAGACTGAACAGTCTCTACAGCACCTCACCAATCTGGGCTTTATGGGAGAGTGGCCAGACAGAAGTCACTCCTGAGAAAAAGGCACATGACAGCATGCCTGGAGTTTGCAAAAAGGCACATGAAAGACTGAGATCATCAGGCAAAAGATTATGTGATGTGATGAGACAAAATGGTACTCTTTGGCCTGAATGCAAAGCGCTATGTCTGGAGAAAACCAGTCTGTCCATCACCCGTCTGACAACATCCCTACCGTAAAGCATGTTGGTGGCAGTATCATGCTTTGGGGATGCTTTTCAGCAGCAGGGACTGTGAACTGGTAAGGATGGAGGGAACAAAGGTGCTTTTACAAAGTGACTCAGGGGTGTAAATAATTATGTAAATGTGATATTTCTGTATTTCATTTGATACATTTTCACAGATTTCTAAAAACATATTTTCACTTTGTCATTATGTGGTACTGTGTGTAGATGGGTGAGAGGATTATTTTTTAAATCCATTTTGAATTCAGGCTGTAACACAATAAAATGTGGAATAAGTCAAGGGTATGAATAGTTTCTGAAGGCACTGTACCTGTGCAAATGAGAGGCTATGATGACATGGAGTCTGAGCTTGCTAAACATATCAAGAATCTCAAGGGCCAGTTTCATGTGCTTAGCAGTTTCAAATGGTCTGCAGTTAGCCTAGTAGTTAGAGTGTTGAGCCAGTAACCGAAAAGTTGACGATCGAATCCCCGAGCTGATGGGGATACTGTTGTTCTGCCCCTGAACAAGGCAGTTAACGTACCATTCCCAGGTAGGCTGTCATTGTAAATTAGAATTTGTTTTTAACTGACTTGCCTAGTTAAATAAAGGTTATCTAAAAATATGAAATGCAGAGAACATGCCTAGAAGTTGGCACATTCAACCAACATCCCTGACACAGACAACTGGTCAAGAAATGGAAAGGTAAGTGATATTGAACAGATCTATATCTGAATGTAGGCATACATTTAAGACATACAATAAAATTCAACTTTGACCTACCTGCACCATCACCCACTTACCCCAAGGTGGCTCAACTTACCCTGCTCCTATGCTCAACTTACCCCATACCCGGAGTAAATTGTGCCAAGAGACCACTTTTTTTGGACAAGAAATGTTTTCAAAACTGTTATGTTTACATGAATTCTGATTATGTCCAGGGATACACCACATCTTGAAATATACACTATGTAGATGTCTTTGTTAGAAAGAATACAACATTTCCCTTGACGTAGTGATGCTGAATGTAAACAATGGCTCAATTTACCCCAGTCTCCCCTACTGTTCTCACAGATTACTTTAAAAACAAATCTCTAGATGATGTATTTTGCCTCTATTGTTTACACAATATAAACATTGAACCCATGCAAAAAACGTGCTATATTATAGTTTCCTGCTTCTGGAATAACAGCACAATACTGCATGAAATCCTGACTGCTCTGTTTCACACCAAATATAACTTCAATGAAAGTACCAAAGTTCTGATTATTTTTGTACAGCTTTGGACGCTGAAGACAATTGAGACGCAAACTATCTTGCAAGAAGTTACATTTTGAGGGAGTTGGACAAATACACACTAAGTTGGTGATAATTATAAGGATGTTGCACTAAGTTACACTTCACTTTACTTTTTTCATCAGGGCTGTGAGAGCTATAAGCACCAAAGCAAACTGAGAGCACTTTTCTCTAACTGGATAATGGAAGACTTCAGTGGAGTAACAGTCCAAATCTCTAATTTTTCCATGTAAACAGGAGTTAGATGTGGAATGTGGATGATGAAACTGTGGAGCTGGAAGAAGCCAGCTTGAGGACATGTCCTTTGGGGAAAGGCTTTCTTCCGGCACTGGAGGATTGCATGTCTACACACTTCCCTCTTGTAACAAGCATTTTGCTGCACCTGCGATAACATCTGCAAATCTGTGTACGCGACCAATAAACTTTAATAACAAAATAATTTCGTTTTCGGAATTTCGGCTCACTTTCACTTGGGATAGACAGATTTTCAAGGAAATATTCAAATCTGTTATACATTCACTGTATGGTAAATTTTTTTATGAGTTTTAAATGATTTGCACCTAGAATAACACCACTAACTGTCAATATGTCCTCCTACTACACATACTACACATGAATAGAATAAAATGTTTTTTTATCTGTGTGTTCCTCAGCCTGATTCCATGTCTATTATTTATGGTCTGTGAATAACAGCGGTGGTGAAAACTGATGGATGTGTGGAAGCATTCAAATATATATAAGGGGCACTTAGAGCACAGTAGCAATCTCCAATGCTGCTTGCTCCATCTAATCAATATGTCAATGTCTGGTAGTACTAGATAAAAGGCACCAAGCTATCCCTCCCTACTGCACGGCTGGGCACCTTTGGGTAAATTATGGGATTCTCGAGGTTTCATCTGTTTAGAGTGGATTCCAGTGACGGAGGAGCCAGTCTAGACCAGAGACCACAGGAACAAATTAGTCCTGGCTTATTGCTGTTGTGCAGGGTAACTGGTGCTATCAATTTCCCATAAGTGGTAGAATTCATCCAGTAAGCCCCTCAGAGCCACGCTGGAAAAGGGCCTGCTGGTGTTTTAACAGTAGTTGGATGGTCAGGCTTGGCCCAATCATAACATCCTGGAAGGTGAGAAAAAGCACATTTGTTACATTTGAGATAAATTAGGGGTTAAGTGCCTTGCTCAAGGGAACATTGGCAGATTTTTTTCACCTAGTCGGTTTGGGGATTCAAACCAGCAACCTTTCGGTTACTGTCCCAAAGTTCTTAACCGCTGGGCTACCTGCCTCACCAATACATTACTGATGTTGTTGCCCCAAACTCCAACATTGCAGAAGTCTAGTGAATTAAATTGAGATAAGCAAAAAGCTAAAGATATTTTGCCAGTACTGAACTCTTCTGGGTGAGCTTTCGTGTCATTTACCATAATATCACACTGCTCATTACTTTCACCACTCAACTTTTGGTAAAGGCTCTAAAGAATCCTGCTTTAAAAAAAAAACATGTATAATGATAGATTCTACCAGGCATATTGTATCTCTGCCAAATACACTGATGTTATTCTGCAAAGTCTCTGCTATAAGTATCCCACTCTAATTTATACTGTATGTTCAAAAGCACTACTTTCCCCCCAGTTTTACAGGAATAGAATTGCGAGGTGATCTTTATCTGCCAGTCATAGCAGAGCTGAGCTGACTAGAATGCTATAATTGGACATGAAGAATCACTTAGTAAGTAGCAGGCGATGTGTATCATGTCTGTCCTTGCCATTTCCTCCCTCTTATGCTTTTTGGATTTTTATCTTCAACAATCAAACATGTACTTCTATGAAACATTCCTAATAGTCTCAGAGATGTTATATTGTAACATGAATGAGAAGCCAGCATAGTGGACAAAGACGATGGTCAAAGTTAATTATATACTTTTTTTTTAAAACAAAGGTAAACAACTGTGCATTTCAAAACAAAAATGTCATCAAATTAGTGTCCAAATGTTAACAACGATTTACACCCTTGATACTTCTTCAACTGCCGAAGGAAGATAATTGTGGCTGATAAGCAGTGTGTACTCAGCCTGGTAAATTTGCTCAGCCTGGTAAATGTCCTAATGGGCGATGAAGGATCGGCGTCCCGCTAGCGGGACAACTTCCGGTGAAACTGGAGTGTGCACAATTCAAATAAATAATCATAAATATTATGGATTTTAAACATTTATGTATATATAGTGTTTTATATTAGCTGAAATCTTATATTCTTGTTAATCTAACTGCACTTTCGGATTTATAGTAGCTATAAACATGCCATGCGATTGTTTGAGGACGGCGCCCCAAATCAAAATATTTTTCCACCTGCACAGGTTTCATACATGCACATATACATTCACTTACTTTAAAAAAATATTCCTCTGATTTGTCATCCAAAGGGTCCCAGCTATCACATATAGTGTGGTTTTGTTAGATAAAATTCTTTATATCCCAAAAAGTCAGTTTAGTTGGCGCCATCAATTTGAGTAATCCACTCATTCAAAGAGAAAGGAATCAAAAAATCTACCCCTAAAATTTGTTTCAACAAGTCAAAATATGTTTCTATTTACTCCTCAGATATCATAAAATGTAATCAAACTATAATATTTAAATATAATATTTAATATTTAGAAGTATATGCAATAGGAAACCGATTTTAGCAGGTGCATAATTTCTTTATGGCGCGCGCAAACACAGATTTCTAAGACTGTGTCCTTCTACTAAAACTGTTATTTCTTATTAATTTTTGAGTTGAATTGAGTGTAATTGCATCCAGGGAGCTAATTTTCAATATGACCTTTCTCTTGCATTTCTAAGAGGATGGTCTCTCAAAAAAAAATTTTTTTTCTTTTCATATCTATTGTGTTATATTCTCCTACATTATTTTAACATTTCTACAAACTTCAAAGTGTTTTCTTTCCAATGGTACCAATTATAAGCATATCCTGGCTTCAGGGCCTGAGCAACAGGCAGTTTACTTTGGGCACGTCATTCAGGAAGGAAATTGAGAAAAAAGGGCCCTGGCCCTAAGAAGTTTTAGGACTGCTGAACATCAATCAAATCAAATCAATCAATCAAAATAATCACCCGAAATATTTACATTCACCCCCGCCTTTGTTTTTACACTGCTGCTATTCACTGTTTATTATCTATGCATAGTCACTTTACAAATTACCTTGACTAACCTGCACCCCCACACATTGATTCCGTACTGGTACCCCCTTTATATAGCCTCGTTATGTTATGTAATTTTCTTGTGTTATTTTTTTGATTGGTGAGGACCTGCCTTACAACAGGCCTACAAGCCCTCAGTCCAGCCTCTCTCAGCCTATTGTGGACAGCCTGAACACTGATAGAGGGATTGTGCGTTCCTGGTGTAATTCGGGCAGTTGTTGTTGCCATCCTGTACCTGTCCCGCAGGTGTGATGTTCGGATGTACCGATCCTGTGCAGATGTTGTTACACGTGGTCTGCCACTGCGAGGACGATCAGTCGTCCATCCTGGCTCCCTGTAGTGCTGTCTTTGGCATCTCACAGTACAGACATTGCAATTTATTGCCCTGGCCACATCTGCAGTCCTCATTTCTCCTTGCAGCATGCCTAAGGCACATTCACGCAGATGAGCAGGGACCCTGGGCATCTTTCCATTGGTGTTTTTCAGAGTCAGTAGAAAGGCCTCTTTAGTGTCTTAAGTTTTCATAACTGTGACCTTAATTTCCTACCATCTGTAAGCTGTTAGTGTCTTAACGACCATCTCATGGGTGCATGTTCATTAATTGTTTATGGTTCATTGAACAAGCATGGGAAACAGTGTTTAAACCCTTCACAACGAAGATCTGTGAAGTTATTTTGGATTTTTCTGTATTATCTTTGAAAGACAGGGTCCTGAAAACGGGATGTTACTTTTTTTGCTGAGTTTATTTGGCACACCCTTTATGAACTCATTGTGAGTGTTAATTAAACAACAGCAAATACTGACATAAAGTAGCCCATGTTCCCTGGCACTCTCAATGGTTAATCATTTCCTGGTAATTTCAACACAGGAAGTGTGTGATTCTCTGGGATTGATGTCCTAACACGCAGGTACCCCTGCAGTGGTCTCTGTGACAGGACTTCAGTCACATCACCTAAGACAAGGTGACACAATGATTCTCAGATGCCTCTCTCTCTATCCACACGTCAACAGAGGAAGAGAGGAGAGGGCTCTTCTAGGAAATAATCTGCAAGACATGACTGTCTGCCACTAACAAGCTGTTGAACTCCCCTGACAGTTCTGACATTCAACTGCAACGGCAGGGGACAGATTCCTCCCTAAGAGGCAAGAGTTTATATATTTCACAAAAAATGGCAAGAGTTTCCTCACTCAGTTTTTAGACATTGGCCTTCTCCAAAATCCAAATATGATCCAAACAATTACAGACCACAAAACCCACAAAGTAAACATTGAATCATTTAGGGACAATTCATTATTGTTCCTTCACAATACAGAGCACAGAGAAGGTTAATGCGCCATGTGAAAGAGAAGTATGTGCATTCTGCACCCCATTAAACAAACCAATAAGAAATAATATGTTATTTCCCCTGGCCAGCCTTGATTCCATAATCAAACCAAAAACAGTGGTGAACAAGGTCAGGCCGTGTGTTGGGGACATGACAGGAAGGAAATGGAAGACTCGCCGCTCCACCAACAGCTTCTGTCACTCACTGCACACCACAAACCAAAGAGATCATTCCACCCTGCAATCTTCAATCAGCTGCGAATCATTTCTCTGTGTAACGCTCGGGGACTGTAGAAGAAAGCAAAATGGTAAATGGCATCATCTCCCCCTGTCAACAAATAATAACAGATCAGTTTCAACCTTACTCCTGGTACCGCTAGAGTAATTAGAGAGGGCAAAGACAAGATGGCGTGGTGACGAATGGCTAATTATCACCTACTACAAGCATTATACAGATGGCTTGAAAAATGCTACTAACAGCTTCTGTGAACAATCACTCTGCTCATTCCCACTGTTTCTCTCCCTCATTCTTCTTTCCTTCCCCTCAGCCTTAGTTAAAGTGTATTTGACAGACATAATGGAGATACAGAGAGATGCAGAACAAGATGCCCCAAAGGACATGGAGACAGTCGCTCATCACTCATTGTGATTATATTGTCATAAAGAAGAAGGAGAGCACTGCTACTGTTGCTATTATTAGTATCAAGGCTCACTTCAGGATTGATTTGACTGATTGCTATGCTGCTGCAATATGCATAAATCATTTCATGGAATTCTTCTCTTTTGTAGCTAGTTTGTTGTTTTTGCTCTGGATCCTTCAGTATGTAATTACTTAGCATGGTTTTGGAGTGTCTGAGGCCCAGGCTGAATTTGCTGGACTGCGCGGGCAGAGTAGGCTAGTCATTGTGAAATCTGGCATCCACAGGGCAGCGACCTTTGTCTCGTGCCAGATATTCTGAATAGGCCAATATAGAAATAGTCTTCTAGACAATGGCATCAGCTGCAGCACAAATGATCATCAATGAGCTGGTTGGATGTGTGCTGTTGTGTGTGTTGTTGTGTCAGTTGTCCGTAACGGACCGTTTTGGATGCCAATCTTTAATAGGGATGTTATTGTTAGCACCTTGTGCACAGCGTTTTAGTGTTGTTTGGTGTTGTTTGGCAGAGTGCATGCCTTTGTTTGGAGCACTTTACACTAAGAGGAGCCATGACAACTAGGCTATGTATCCATTGGTGGAAAAAGACCAGTCCTACATTTTGAGCTTCAATTATTTTCATCAACATTATACAACATCAAAATTGGTTTATAGTTTGTAAATACTTACACCTAATTCCCTCGATCTTAACAAAATGGTTACTGATTGACTCACGAATGGATATAAGGAAAGAGAAGGAGGAGAGTTACATCAGCAGAGCACTGCTCATGTGCCTGTTGGGAAAATGCATTCTCTACATTATTTTCAGAGGAAATAGGACCTGTAGCTTTGCCGAAGTTGTGGCTAGCCTTCAGAGTCTTCAAAGCAAGGAGCTGAATAACCTGAGGCAACTCTGGGTCTGCAATGAAAGGAACTAGAAGACAGAGTGAAATGGCATGGAATGTAGATGGACATTTATTATAGAAATGATAGTGGTGTTCGATCCATTTTTAACCAATTTAGAACTATATAACAGTAATGTAGCCTGTCTATTATCCACTGTATTTGCTACACTTAAAACATGCATTTTATCTCTGCAAATTGTCACTATGAGTACCTATAGTGAATAGTGCTTGAATGTGCCTCCATAGAGGTTTTAACAGAAGCTCTTACTCTAAGAGTTTCATATTGACTAAGATGAGTAAATCAGCTGATGAGTGCATGTTTGTGCCATTCAGCAGAGCTGCTAAACAATGTTATTGTTCTCCACCACATAATTACATGTCTGGAGTACAGATTTCTTCTAACCAAAAAGGAAAACAAGAAAAAGGGATTTCTTAAAAGGTTCATAGGAAATGTGAAGGGCAGAGAAATGCAGATACCCTCCTGAAATATTGACAATCATTCATGGTTTGTGATTACTCACTTTTGTTGTATAATACCCTTTTCTGTCGAGACTTAATAACCTCTACAGGACTGGTGGGTTCCCCGTGGGACGATTGAGCTAACGTAGGCTAATGTGATTAGCATGAGGTTGTAAGTAACAAGAACATTTCCCAGGACATAGACATATCTGATATTTGCAAAAAGATTACATTCTTGTTCATCTAACTGCACTGTTCATTTTACAGTAGCTTTTACAGTGAAAGAATACCATGCTATTGTTTGAGGAGAGTGCACAGTTATGAACTTGAAAATGTATGAATAAACCAATTAGTCTTGATACAATTTTTTTAACAGAAATGCAATGGTTCATTGGATCAGACTAAAACTTTGCACATACACTGCTGCCATCTAGTGGCCAAAATCTAAATTGCACCAGGGCAGGCATAATACATTATGGCCTTTCTCTTTCATTTCAAAGATGATGGTACAAAAAACGTATTTGTTTTTTTCTTTGTATTATCTTTTACCAGATCTAATATGTTATATTCTCCTAAATTAATTTAGAGCGGCAGGTAGCCTAGTGTTTAGAGTGTTGGACTAGAGTGTAACTGAAAGGTTGCAAGATTGAATCCCTGAGCTGACGAGGTAGAAATCTGTTGTTCTGCCCCTGATCAAGGCAGTTAACCCACTAGGCTGTCATTGAAAATAATAATTTGTTCTTAACTGACTTGCCTAGTTAAATAAAGGTCAAATAAACGTTAAAAATAGTAAAATTCCACAAACTTCAAAGTTTGATGGTGTTGATGTGAACCTTCGCTTTCTTGGGCACAGGAACTATGGTGGTCTGTTGGAAACGTACATATTACGGACTCGGTCAGGGAGGGGTTGAAAATGTCTGTGAAGACACTTGCCAGTTGGTCCACGCATGCTTTGAGTACATGTCCTGGTAATCCGCCTCGCCTTTGTGAACTTTGACCTGTTTAAAGGTCTTTCTCACATAGGCTACGAAGAGCGTGATCACACAGTCGTCCAGAAAAGCTGTTGCTCTCATGCATGCTTCAGTGTTGCTTGCCTCAAAGCGAGCATAAAAGGCATTTAGCTCGTCTGATAGGCTCGGGTCACTGGGCAACTCGCGGCTCGGTTCTTTGTAGTTCTTTGTGCAATAAAATATGATGACACAAGTTACAGATTATTATGTAACCTTGTACAGAACATGTAAGCAAATGCATAGGCTACACAACATTTATGTTATGACTGTTAGTATAATGCAACTAGCAGATGTCAGAAATGTGAACTGAAACATGACACAGTGAGTGAGGAATGTGTCAGCTCTGATTAAATATGTATGTCTGCCTTGGATCTACTGGAGGCAAGCCCTAATTGTTAAAGTGTTAAAAAAAATCCAAAGAGCAGCAGCAGAGCTGGGCTGTGCTAACTTTAGGCCAGACTATTTTTGTAGGGCCCAGTCAAGCGTTGTGGGTGAAGGCTTTATTCTGACTGCCTGTCTGCTTATTCATCTACATACTGCTCCTTCTCCCTTTCCCTCATTCTCTTTAGCTCCCTCTCCCTTTCCCTCATTCTCTTTAGCTCCCTCTCCCTTTCCCTCATTCTCTTTAGCTCCCTCTCCCTTTCCCTCATTCTCTTTAGCTCCTTCTCCCTTTCCCTCATTCTCTTTAGCTCCCTCTCCCTTTCCCTCATTCTCTTTAGCTCCTTCTCCCTTTCCCTCATTCTCTTTAGCTCCTTCTCCCTTTCCCTCATTCTCTTTAGCTCCTTCTCCCTTTCCCTCATTCTCTTTTAGCTCATTCTCCCTTTCCCTCATTCTCTTTAGCTCCCTCTCCCTTTCCCTCATTCTCTTTAGCTCCTTCTCCCTTTCCCTCATTCTCTTTAGCTCCCTCTCCCTTTCCCTCATTCTCTTTAACTCCCTCTCCCTTTCCCTCATTCTCTTTAGCTCCTTCTCCCTTTCCCTCATTCTCTTAAGCTCCCTCTCCCTTTCCCTCATTCTCTTTAGCTCCTTCTCCCTTTCCCTCATTCTCTTTAGCTCCCTCTCCCTTTCCTCATTCTCTTTAGCTCCTTCTCCCTTTCCCTCATTCTCTTTAGCTCCCTCTCCCTTTCCCTCATTCTCTTTAGCTCCTTCTCTCTTTCCCTCATTCTCTTTAGCTCCCTCTCCCTTTCCCTCATTCTCTTTAGCTCCTTCTCCCTTTCCCTCATTCTCTTTAGCTCCCTCTCCCTTTCCCTCATTCTCTTTGGCTCCTTCTCCCTTTCCCTCATTCTCTTTAGCTCCCTCTCCCTTTCCCTCATTCTCTTTAGCTCCTTCTCCCTTTCCCTCATTCTCTTTAGCTCCCTCTCCCTTTCCCTCATTCTCTTTGGCTCCTTCTCCCTTTCCCTCATTCTCTTTAGCTCCCTCTCCATTTCCTCATTCTCTTTAGCTCCTTCTCCCTTTCCCTCATTCTCTTTAGCTCCCTCTCCCTTTCCCTCATTCTCTTTAGCTCCTTCTCCCTTTCCCTCATTCTCTTTAGCTCCCTCTCCCTTTCCCTCATTCTCTTTTAGCTCATTCTCCCTTTCCCTCATTCTCTTTAGCTCCCTCTCCCTTTCCCTCATTCTCTTTAGCTCCTTCTCCCTTTCCCTCATTCTCTTTAGCTCCCTCTCCCTTTCCCTCATTCTCTTTAGCTCCTTCTCCCTTTCCCTCATTCTCTTTAGCTCCTTCTCCCTTTCCCTCATTCTCTTTAGCTCCCTCTCCCTTTCCCTCATTCTCTTTAGCTCCCTCTCCCTTTTTTCCCTCTCCCTCAATCCCCCCCATCTCCCAGCTGCCCTGGATACCTCCAGCAGAATGATGCTTACAGCTTAAGCCTTCATTCTTATTGCATTTATAGAGCAGGGTATATGCCTAGCAGGGTATATGCCTAGATTTTTTTTTATATGAAAATGAAAACTGAG
Source organism: Oncorhynchus mykiss (assembly GCF_013265735.2). Taxonomy (NCBI): domain Eukaryota; kingdom Metazoa; phylum Chordata; class Actinopteri; order Salmoniformes; family Salmonidae; genus Oncorhynchus; species Oncorhynchus mykiss. The sequence goes on along the minus strand of NC_048572.1, from coordinate 22,629,865 downwards.
AAAATATGTGAAGATATTATATTGATTTATAGTCATTCAAATTAATATCTGAGTATATATTTCTTCAAATGTGTGGTACTGATTACAAAACGGATTTCACTGTATACAGTATGTTAGACATGACGCATATGAAATGTTCACTAAGATAAGGCCTGAAGATGCAAATATATCTGAAAGCCAATTTACATGTTCACTTTTACTTATAAGAAAGATATTTATGTTTGACTGTAAGATTTAAAATCCTCCCACCTTCATTTCCCAGCAGGAAAGATGAGAAGTGGTTTTGACAAAGATATCCAAGGCATCTCCGGTTGATACTGTATGCTTTGACCTAAATACTCCACTCTGGATGATGTCAGTAAGAATCAAGGCCCCAGACACTTGAGTCGTATCCACAATAAATGTGAAACTCATATAAAGGCAGCCAAGTCTGTTTTGAATTGCCTAGTTTCACAAATCATGTTCCTACCTAGAACACTTTTCTTTGTAACACACTAGCTCAACCCGCTCCACTGATCAGTTACACTTCAATAAGTACAGTTGCCTGTAGTTATAGCCCAAAGATGTTTCTCACGTATCTTTGCGGCTTCTTTTGAACTCGCTGGTAATCTGATGACAAGTCTCTCAGACAGATCCTCTGGAGATCTGTTTCACTGTGGTGGGATGGAGATATGGGCCCCCATGCCCAGATATTAAGGGGGCTCCTGCCACCTTCCCCACACCTTCACAACTGCATGTGGCTCCTTAAGAGCTGTGATCTGCAATCTCCTGGGTGTTTCTTGCCTCTCTTCCCCCGGGACTCAGCCTTTCTCTCAACAAATATTTCACCCTGCCTCTAATTGCCACAGGCTGCTGTGGCGGTACGGTTGCAGACTGCCTCTCTTATTGCTCAGACACAGGTCTTCTACTCCTTGCTCTTTCTCCCTATCTGGCTTCGGCTGAGGTGATTGTTCACTTCTAGAATTTAAAGACAGATGGCCACTCGTTTCTCTAAAGGTTGTACTGCTCTGCCATTTTTGTCTAATAGGGGCTCCACTGGCTAAATCCACTGGATTCTATCTGTAGTCTTCTCTAGCACACAGGATAATATTTCAATTCAATTTGCTGTTGACATTTCCACTCAAATTCGCTGGTAAGCTATTGGAAAATTACACCTCGCAAACCTCTTTGCATAGACTTGTGCAACGTACTAGGGAAGCATTGGCAAGCTGGGAAAACTGAACGAAAACAAGCTGGTCCTAACAGAGCATGGAATTTGACAGTGGCTTGCGTAGGGCTGTGGCGAATCACTTGATGAGAGAATAGCGTGTGCAGCCTGAGGCAAGCAACAGAGCATTCTCAAATCATCAATAGCCTATAGTCGCATCATGCAGCCCATATTGATTTTCGCGAGACTTAATGGGAAACATCTCGTCCAAAAATATACTTTTGACTCATCTGTCCATTGAACATTATTCCAAGAGTCTTGATGATCATCCAGGTGCTTCCAGATGCTTTTTGGCAAACTTCAGTCAAATTTTTCAACGATATGGGTCCCATTACTGGATGTCTGGCAAAAACCAAACACTGCATTCCTCAGTAAGAACCTGATACCAATGGTGAAGCATGGTGGTGGTAGTGTGATGGTTTCAGGATGCTTTGCTCAGGACCTGGACGACTTGCCTTAAATAGAAAGAACCATGAATTCTGCTCTGTATCAGATAATGTCATTACTTGAAAATCCCGAGTGGTGCAGTGCTCCCAAATGGCGCAGCATCCTAAGGCACCGCATCTCAGTGCTAGAAGCATCAGTACAGACCCTGGTTCGATTTCAGGCTGTATCACAACCGGTCGTGATTGGGAGTCCCATAGGGCGGCGCAAAATTGGCCCAGCATTGTCCGGGTTAGAGTTTGGCTGGGGTAGGCCGTCATTGTAAATAAGAATTTGTTCTTAACTGACTTGCCTGGTTAAATAAAGGTTAAATTAAAAATGTGCAGTTCATGCTTGAAAACCCACAAATGTCATTGTGTTAAAGCAGTTCTGCATGCAACAGTGGGCCTAAGCATGTGTTTGCAGTCCTTGCAGCTACAGGTGGCACAACCAGTTATTGAAAGTAAGGGGGCAATTATCTTTTCACACAGGGGAATTAGATTTTACATAACCTTGTTAATTAAATAAATAATAACATAAGTATACATTTTTTATTTTATTTGTAAACTCAGGTTCCCTTTATCTAATATTAGGTTTTGGTTGAAGATCTGATAGCATTCAGTATCAAAAATATGCTAAAATAGAGAAAATCAGAAAGGGGGCAAATACTTTTTAATCGCACTGTATAATGGCGCAATCCTTATTTGAATTTGTGTTTTTTTTCAGACTTGGGCTCATATATAGCCCTATGTGTATGCATAAACTCTAATATGCGTATGGGTGTTTGGAATTAATCATCACCTTAGAAAGCACTGTCCATTTCGTTGTGCTAGGCTTTGAAACAACATCCACTATGACCATGTTTTCCACTCAGTTTCAAAATGTTGTTGAACTTCTTTCTTCAAATTGGTCAATCACAGTGAGGTGAGTTTTAAAAGCACATACTGTTTTGATGATAAGTGTTTGATGTGATTTTCGATTGCATTTACATTGCTGTCAGAGTGGTTAGAGGGACAATAGAGACCTGAATACCAAGCCATTAGGACCTGATGGTCGTTAGCAAGTTGGGTACTACGAAAGCATGTCCGGAGTGCATAAAAGGAGATTACCGTGGAATTTTACTGTGGTCATGTGCCGGTAGTATAGTCACCGCAACAGCCCTAGTTTTGCGCCACAACATATGATTCAGTTGACATTTTTGTTGGTCTTTGCTACATATAGCCTGCTTGCAGAATGGGGGAGGGTGGCTTTTTCTTGCATTTTCGAAAGGTGGTAACCATACACAGCTTCTTCTTGCTGACAGAGCTAAATGTCAAGCATTAAAATTACAACACTCCCTTGTTGGTTCTGGTATTGCTTGGTTACTTATCAGAGAGCAGTGAGGGTGCTCACCAGAGTCTTAAATAGGAAAGAGATAGACCTTGTACACAATTTCTCAAACATCATTAAAGCTTACTATTTGAAGTGTGTGGGGGCAGATGGCTTGTCAGAATGAGAGTCTGCAGTCTGTAGTTGTGATTGAAACTGCAGCGTGCTCTCTGCAGAGATGACTAATCTAATTTGTGTCTTTCACAAGCTCTGCACAGCAAACCAGCATCATCACAGGGCTCTAGGCAAACATGCTCTTCAATGTCAGAGTGCTGCACTGTTTAAATATTAACATAGGGATTTCTAACTTGTGTCATTTTCTACAAAGCAATCTCTCAGCTCTATCTTGATAGAGGCCCTGGGTCTCAATACCGGCCTGTGCAATTGAGTCCTGGACTTCCCGACAGGCCGCCCCCAGGTTGTGAAGGTGGGAAACAACATATCCACTTCGCTGATCCTCAACACTGGAGCTCCACAAGGGTGCGATCTCAGCCCCCTCCTGTACTCCTTGTTCACCCATGACTGTGTGGCCATGCACGCCTCCAACTCAATCATCAAATTTGCAGATGACACAACAGTAGTAGGCTTGATCACCAACAACGAGACAGCCTATAAGGAGGAGGTGAGGGCACTCGGAGTGTGGTGTCAGGAAAACAACCTCTCACTCAACGTCAATAAAACAAAGAAGATGATTGTGGACTTCAGGAAAAAGCAGAGGGAGCACCCCCCTATCCACATCGACGGAACAGCAGTGGAGAAGGCGGAAATTTTCAAGTTCCTCTGCATACACATCAGGGACAAACTGAAATGGTCCACCCACACAGATAGTGTGGTGAAGAAGGCGCAACAGCGCCTCTTCAACCTCAGGAGGCTGAAGGAATTTGGCTTGTCACCTAAAACCCTCACAAACTTTTACAGACGCACAATTGAGAGCATCCTGTCGGGCTGTACACCGCCTGGTACGGCAACTGTGCCGCCCAGAACGGCAGGGCTCTCCAGAGGGTGGTGCGGTCTGCACAACGCATTACCGGGGGCAAACTACTTGCCCTCCAGGACACCTACAGCACCCAATGTCACAGGAAGGCCAAAAAGATAATCAAGGACAATAACCACCCGAGCCACTGCCTGTTCACCCCGCTATCATCCAGAAGGCGAGGTCAGTACAAGTGCATCAAAGCTGGGACCGAGAGACTGAAGAACAGCTTCTATCTCAAGGCCATCAGACAGTTAAACAGGCATCATGAACAAAGAGAGGCTGCTGCCTACATACAGACTTGAAATCATTGGACACTCTAAAAAATGGATCACTAGTCACTTTATTAATGCCACTTTAATAACTATGTTTACATATCTTGCATTACTCATCCCATATGTATATGCTGTATTTTATACAGTATATTGCATCATGTCAATGCCACTCGGTCATTGCTCATCCATTCTATTTATATGTACATATTCCATCCCTTTACTTAGATTTGTGTGTATTGGGTAGTTGTTGTGGAATTGTTTGATTACTTGTTAGATATCGCTGCACTGTCGGAACTAGAAGCACAAGCATTTCACAATAACGTTTGCTTTTATGTGACCAATAAAATTTGATTTGAAACTAGATATCATACGCGTAGATTATGGTCAATGTTAACCACATCTATACACTTTCAAAATACAAAATACATTTAAAATGAATTAATTCACTGTGCATACAAGCAAAATAGGAAAGGTTATTCTTGATAGAGCATGCTAGGATAGAGCCCAAGATATATATACAGTACCAGTCAAAAGTTTGGACACACCTACTCATTCAAGGGTTTTCTTTATTTTTGCTATGTTCTACGCTGTAGAATAATAGTGAAGACATCAAAACTATGAAATAACACATACATTTTATATTTTATATTCATCAAAGTGGCCACCATTTGCCTTAATGACAAGCACACTTTGGCATTCTCTCAACCAGCTTCATGAGGAATGCTTTTACAAAAGTTCTGAAGTTGTTCCCACATATGCTGAGCACTTGTTGGCTGCTTTTCCTTCACTCTGCAGTCCAACTCATCCCAAACCATCTCAGTTGGGTTGAGGTCAGGGAATTGTAGAGGCCAGATCATATGATGCAGTACTCCAACACTCTCCTTCGTGGTCAAATAGCCCTGGATGTGTGTTGGGTCATTGTCTTGTTGAAAAACAAATTATAGTCCCACTAAGCGCAAACCATGCTGTGGTAGCCATGGTGGTTAAGTGTGCCTTGAATTCTAAATAAATCACAGACAGTGACACCAGCAAAGCACCCCCACACCATCACACCTCCACCTCCATGCTTCACTGTGGGAACCACACATCCGTTCACCTACTCTGCGTCTCACAAAGACACGGCGTTCTCAAATTTGGACTCTTCAGACCAAAGGACAGATTTCCACCGATCTAATGTCCATTGCTCATGTTTCTTGGCCCAAGCAAGTCTCTTCTTCTTACTCGTGTCCTTTAGTAGTGGTTTCTTTGCAGCAATTAAACCATGAAGGCCTGATTCATGCAGTCTCCTCTGAACAGTTGATGTTGAGATTTGTCTGTTACTTGAACTCGGTGAAGCATTTATTTGGGCTGAAATCTGAGTTGCAGTTAACTCTAATGAACTTAACTTCTGCAGCAGAGGTAACTCTAGGTCTTCCTTTCCTGTGGCGGTCCTCATGAGAGCCAATTTCATTATAGCGCTTGATGGTTTTTGTGATGGCACTTGAAGAAACTTTCAAAGTTCTTGAAATGTTCTGTATTGACTGACCTTCATGTCTTAAAGTAATGATGGACTGTAATTTATTTTTGCCTATTTGAGCTGTTCTTGCCATAATATGGACTTGGGCTATCTTCTGTATACCACCCCTACTTTGACACAACACAACTGATTGGCTCAAATCAATTAATGAGGATAGAAATTCCACAAATTAACTTTTAAAAAGACCTGTTAATTGAAATGCATTCCAGGTGACTACCTCGTAAAGCTGGTCGAGAGAATGCCAAGCGTCTGCAAAGCTATCATCAAGGCAAAGGGTGGCTACTTTGAAGAATCTCAAATATAAAATATTATTTGTTTAACACTTTTTTGGTTACTACATGATTCCAAATGTGTTATTTCATAGTTTTGATGTCTTCACTATCATTCTACAATGTAGAAAAGAGTACAAATAAAGAAAAACCCTGGAATGAGTAGGTGTGTCCAAAGTTTTGACGGGTTTTGTATATTGTATAGTGGAAGATATAAAAGTAGCGAAGGGACTTTTCCCCCCTTTATTTAAAAGGGGCGTTTATTTTAACCATGTGTTTTATCATTTATGGGGGTTTCTTTACTACCATATGTTTTAGTACAATTCCCCCCAGCCGCCTCTCAACTTTCTCCACTTAGATTCTAGCTCGCTCCAGTTGAACAACACTCTACAGAGTTTGTCCTCCCTCCAATCCCCATTACTCCCTTTGAAAAGCCCTGCGATGCTTCCCCCCCATCTCTGTATCTTTGTTTAAGTAAAGTCAACACAGCATCTAGCACAAGGCCATGGAGCTTGTCAAGGCTTCACTGGAGGAACCAAGCACAACTCAACAAACAGAATAAAAATACAACAAAACAAAGCACATTCAAAATTAAACGTGGATATACAGTCCAGACATAACATGGGCTGGATGCTTTTGAGGTGGTATTTGCTGTTATAAGGGTAAAAAGTGTATTGGCCAAGACAGGCCTCTTAAGTGTTCCCCTGAGGCAGGTCTGCTGAAGCCTTCATGTTCTGCTCTGCTCGGAGGGCCAGGACAAACCCTTCAGCTCACTGATCTGAATATTAAATTAAACCTGCTCCTTTGCTCGCTGTCTCCAGTATGCTTGGCGCCTGGATCACTCCCTCTCAAAGCACAGCTCTTACTCCAGCTCATTCCCCTATGGCTTTCCCTGACAGACAGCTAATTAAGCCTGGTCCAAATAATTTTCTCCATCATTATCGCCGTGCACTTCTCCCGTAGCTGGGTGTTTGCAGAGAAAATAATCACTATTGCTTTGGCTTTATTGACACACGCGGCTACAGGTTATGGAGCTCTCCTCTGATGTGGTCCATTATTCATTTATGTAATATCTAACATAAATGATTTGTTGAGTTGAGACTTTTTCCCCCCTGAAACAAATATATATGCACACGGCTCCCCCAGCTCACTCAGAGTGTGGGACAGAAATGGCGGGTTTAGTTCTGCACCAGGGATCGCTTTAGTACAACCATTGTCCCTGGCCTGTATAACCTGCTCCAAACATCCTAGACAAGTACAGCAGTACCCATAACACTGTTTACATCAGTGGAGAGGAAGACATGGATTTCTGACTGAGTGACAAGGGAGAGAAAATGATTTCACATCTTCCTGACCCTGAATAATAGAACCTACTTTCCTTCATATTCCTATATGATTTTTTAACTTCAGAAAACACAGAGAGAGCTTCAAAAAGGGACATATTTTCAGGAAGATAAGAACTTGCTGAGTCTAAGCGTTGCTGAACGTGCATAGCGGGTAAAGTTAGTTCATATGCAGTCCATTGAAACTGCAAGTGTTATGCAGCCCAATACAGCCCATTGAAATTCAACCGAGGGGGCAGTAGGAATGACAGTGATCTTTCAAAAGTTTTCTCACTATATCTTCCTATGACTCTTCATCAGGCAAATCCCATGACTGTTACAAAAACATGCCTCTTCAGCCACACTGACAAGGAGGCTCATATTTGCAATGCGGTAAATCCTTCATAGATTATCGTAGATTATGTGTGCACACCATGAAATTACATATCACACACAAACAAACAAACTCATACAAAGAAGAGCCTACATTTTTCATAAAGACCACTTGCTGTGGTTCATATCGTTCATAGATCCTGTGGCATTTACACTGACGACATCAAGAACAATTACTCTACACTGAATTGACTCTTTTACTCTTTCTGGCTGGTATTTTGAGTGCATCGTTGGACATATTTCAAAGGTCTTTGTGGATTTGAGAACCAATAGAAGTAAGAAGTGGCGACCACAGAGGAAGTGAGTTTGTGCGCAATGTGTTGTCACAACATTGCATTCAGCTCATGATCCAGTCCATACTGATTTATTCCAACCTTGCCCCCTCTTTTCAATTCTGCCTCTTGCCCTCAGGAAACAGGGAGATATTGTACCAGAAATCCACTTTTGAGAATGAATCCCATCTGGTAGCGTTTTTTTTTTTTTTTTGAGGTCATAGGAAGGTTTGTTCAAGCTTAGTGTTCCAGTGCATTCCGTCTGCATTCTGTCTCACTCCACATTCTATTTACTAACAATAAACTCTGCCTGCTCGTATTCGCCTGCCACAGTCAATAGCATGCTGGATGCATTGTGCACCCCTGACATTTAATCGAGAGTTATCTTTTAGAAAACCCAAACGTTGATTTTGTGTCAAGAATGAGAGGGGGGCCAATGCCAACAAAGATAAAGCACTAATAAAAACACATGACAAAAAAATAAGGAAAATGTGACTTGTTTAACTATGATGAATTCACCACCCATCTGTAAAATGTATTACATTAGCTCTCTGCTGTTTTTACAAGTTTGGAGATACGTACACACCGTTCAAAAGTTTGGGGTCACTTAGAAATATCCTTGTTTTTGAAAGAAAAGCACATTTTTCTGTCCATTAAAATCACATCAAATTGATCAGGAATACAGTGTAGACATGGTTAATGTTGTAAATGACAATTGTAGCTGAAAACGGCAGATTTTTTATGGAATATCTACATAGGCGTACAGAGACCCATTATCAGAAACCCTCACTCCTGTGTTCCAATGGCACTTTGTGTTAGCTAATCCAAGTTTATCATTTTAAAAGGCTAATTGATCATTATAAAATAATTTTGCAATTATGTTAGCACAGCTGAAAACTGTTGTCCTGATTTAAAGAAGCAATAAAACTGGCCTTCTTTAGACTGGTTGAGTATCTGGAGCATCAGCATTTGTGGGTTCAATTACAGGCTCAAAATGGCCAGAAACAAATAACTTTCTTCTGAAACTCCTCAGTCTATTCTTGTTCTGAGAAATGAAGGCTATTCCATGCGAGAAATTGCCAAGAAACTGAAGTTCTCCTACAATGCTGTGTACTACTCCCTTCGCAGAACAGTGCGAACTGGACCTAACCAGAATAGAAAGAGGAGTGGGAGACCCTGTTGCACAACTGAGCAATAGGACAAGTACATTAGAGTGTCTAGTTTGAGAAACAGATGCCTTACAAGTCCTCAACTGGCAGCTTCATTAAATAGTACCCGCAAAACACCAGTCTCAATGTCAACCGTGAAGAGGTGACTCCGGGATGCTGGCCTTCTAGGCAGAGTTGCAAAGAAAAAGCCATATCTCAGACTGGCCAATAAAAATAAAAATATTAAGATGGGCAAAAGAACACAGACACTGGACAGAGTAACTCTGCCTAGCCTAGAAGGCCAGCATCCTGGAGTCGCCTCTTCACTGTTGACGTATAGACTGGTGTTTTGCTAACACAACGTGCCATTGGAACACAAGAGTGATGGTTGCTGATAATGGGCCTCTGTACGCCTATGTAGATATTCCATAAAAAATCTTTCCAGCTAAAATTGTTATTTACAACATTAACAATGTCTACACTGTATTTCTGATCAATTTGATGTTATTTTAATGGACAAAAAATGTGCTTTTCTTTCAAAAACAAGGACATTTCTAAGTGATCCCAAACTTTTGAACAGTATGTGTTGCAATATCATTTTCTTTAATACATTTCCATTTCTGCTCAGGTGAAAATTCCGATGGAGTTGGCCCCTCAGACCTTCAAGCCACCATTAATTGACTCTCTGTTCCAAGCACAAGTATGTTCTATTGATACAGCCCTCCCCCTGCCCCTGTTAACTCCAGTCTTAAGATTTTTGCCACGTTATTCAGAACAAGGCATTACTGGGAACCTTGAGTGTGTCCTCACTTCAGAATATGTTGCAATAAGCCAATGTTAGGAGGAGCAGGAATTAACCATTAATAGGGCTCTTCAATGTGCAAAGTGGCTTAATGAAGCTCAAAAAAGCATATTCTTCTGAGCAATCTGCTAACATAGAAACAAGCAACAAACAAACCACTGGGTTATATCCAACTGGTTTTAACCCTTCATATCCTTTTGGTTTCTGATCAATACATACATTAGGTGCATTCACAGAATCACATCTTTGTAATTAAAAACAAGTAGACTGCTTACATTTTCAAGAAAAATATTGCATGGTAGGCTACAGATCTATGTACGGTTTACACAACACTGACCGTGAGTTGCAGCTCTTGTCTTGTCAAAGGATGGACACGCTCTATATCAGTGGAGGCTGCTCAGAGGAGGACGAGGAGGACCATCCTCCTTAGTGAAATTCCATAAAAATGTAAGTAATGAAACACTAAAAAAGTTATCATTTTTAGATAAAACCATACTAAATATAGTCATTTGTCTAATTAATCAAATAATTGATTAAAACACACTGTTTTGCAATGAAGGTCTTTAGTAACTTCAACACCACTCTCTGGGGTAGCACCATGGTGTACCTGGAGGACAGCTAGCTTCTGTCCTCCTCAGGGTACATTGACTTCAATACAAAACCTAGGAGGCTCGTTGGCCTCACACCCTTCCATAGACCTACATGGTAATTATGACCACTTCTGGAAGACGACCTGCAACCAATCAAAGCTTTTGCAGTATGAACTGACATGTTGTCCATCCAATCATAGGATTAGAATCAGAGAATGACCCTAGTGTGTTATATTTAGGTTGTGTCGCAGAGCATTATAGGGGGGGTTCAATGTGTTGAGAAGCTTGGTGAGTTGGTGACATTGGATAGAGATTGAAAAGTGATAGTTAAGCATTTCTTGGATATTATTCAATTCAAATTAGTTTCTTCAAATTACAGAAGACGGAGGAGGTAGATTATAAATTGTTTTTCTTGGTTTTAGAACTTTATTTTTGTGCACAGTTGATTTATTTCAATTTGCCTTGCTAATTACAGTAACAAGTAGCAGTAGCTACTTTGCGCCAAACACTACCACCAGGTTTGGCTACTTTTTTGTTAAAGAACCCCTTTTATTCTCTGGGGTACACGGAAAAGGTGCAAATTAAAACCGAGGGTTGACCTCAGCCTGAGATCATGTTAATGAAGAAAGATGAAAAGGTGAGGACATTCAATAGCAATTAGTATCAAAAGTGTAGCTGGTTAACACGGAGCCTTTCATCAAGTCGCCTGTATTACTGGCCTTGCCTGCATTTTGGAAAATCTGAGCTTTGGGTGAAAGGGGGGTACAGTGGCCTGAAGAACAAATATCGTTCAGCTAAATAGAAAAACAAAAACAGAGAGCATATAAATGACCTCATCAGATTTAAGCTTCTGGGAAAAAGCTGCATCGATCATGACGGAGGTCTGGGTATTCAAACTGCGCGACACAACAAGAAAGTAAGAAGAAACAGGGATGTTCTCAAGTGGCTTATCAACACCACTGCGTTTTGGGGCATGCAATGATAGGCTTTTAGAAGACATGACGAGAGGGAAAGTTCAGCTAACAAGGGCAACTACATCTGGGATGTCTAAATCAATTCAGAATGATTTGATAGTTTCCATCGCATCACCCATTCAAAGTTAGATTAAAGAGAGAGGTTGACGAAGCACATTTTTTTTGCGTGCTCTCAAGCAGGCTTTCCACTTTCCTCCGGTATTTATATAGCATAGATGAAAATTGCCCCATCCCTCTGGGACCTATGGTGCCACCAGTCTGCTTGCAGTTGTCAGTTATCGTCAGGTATGTGGATGATCAGGGCTTTATTCAGGAACGTTTCTTGGTGGGTGAAATGTGCAGTCTTTTTGGCTTAGTGTATTTTGAGATGTCCGAGTTTAACTTCATGGAGAAACTTGTTGTTCAAACCTACAATAGCGTAGATGTAATGGAATGTATCTGCTATTAGTATTTACAACTAAATCCCATCCTGTTCCCTGATTAAGAGGTGATGACCACTCCACTCAACTATAATTGTCAACTCTCTGCTGACATGAACTGAAGCCATGTCTCATGTGCCCTCTCATCCACTGGCACGTTGAATGTTTCCTCTCCAAGCACTGTGAGTACCCCTATCAATTTTCTCTCATTACTGTATGTAGAGTCAATCACAAACACAATCACATTATTACACATCAATGATTTGACTCCTTGCTTGGACTAACTCATTCTTAGCTCTTTTGTCTAACTGTGTAGTGTGTTGTGTTGTTGTTTTTGTCTTCCCAGTCAAATATTTTCTTGCAATGAAGTCAAGCCTCTGAACACCTCAACTCATGCCTCATACCCTCATTCAATCACTGCTGTGATCCCTTCCCAACACTGTGTAAGTAGCCCTCTCATTCCCATTCCCCATAATATTGACTATAAATGTCTTTATTAAATGCTTTAGGTTAAAAGAGATTGTCTTTGATGATTTTTGAAACACTTTGTTGTCTCCATGCGTTCCACGCCTACACCGTAGGTCTCCCATCCTCTTCAATTTTTCAAGTCACCAGTCTCTGCTGCTCTATATTCATTAGTGTCTGGAGCCAAAGTCTAATCCGGAGCCACTAAGGGGAGCGACCTTTGCTGCTCACCATGAGACAGGCAGCATTTACCAGTCCAAAGGTGACAAACACATTACATCAGATGGGGTGTCTGGGAAACATGGGCTGTGTTTGTTTATACCAGAAGGTTCCTCCTTAATCAGCTCCAGTGTTGGGCATTTGGGAGGGTTGGTTAGTTGGGGGGGTGGGGGGTCTGCCATGGAGAAAGAAAACAACCCTCTCTCTTTAATTGAAAGCAAGTTTGTAATGAAAACAAAATGGTATTACTAGTGCAAGAGGATCCAACCGGTTCCACCTCAGACACTGGCATGTAATTGACACAGGGACAGCCCAGCAACAAAAAAATTACATTTTAAAAAACAGGGAGTAGAAAAAACAGAGACAGAATACCAGCCGTGGTAGTGTAGTGTGGCTCTGCTCTTTCCCTTCCCCCTCTCCTGGCCCTGACTGCACACATACAGACAGCTGGCAGAGGCTTTTTAAAGACACAGTGCCTCAACTCAACTAGGACTTCATCTGGGGACTGAGGTGATAGTCTACACTCCCTCCACAGTAAATAAACATACCTCCAAATATGGTGTCAGGCTGCATGATCACAGGGCAGTGAAAAAAGGACAAAAGGGCTCCTTTTGAGAACTGTTTGTGTTTCAAGATGGAGAGAATGTCAGAGAATCATGCTGAGATGTCAGAACGGCTGAGCGGTGAAATGAATAAAGAGTTCTTCCTGCGTGGTGCTGGGGGAAACACTAGCTCTGAGGGAAGCCTGATTAGGTGTTTTTCTTCACTGACCCAATTGGTGCTTACAAGGTCCTGATCCCCCGGCCAACTCAGTGGCTCAGCGCTGTGACCTGGAGGAATTCCTATCACACCCATTAGACACTGGGCCTCTCTCACGATATGCTAAACCAGACAACTTTGTATTTCACTTATATGGTCAGAGATCATATAACTAGTTCACATTAGTTACTACAAGGACAACTGATGTGCTCTGATTAGGTTCCAAAAGGTAGATGGACTTTTCCCTATAACTGAGAGAACTGTTAGTTTGTTATTTACAATGATCTTACATTTAATACCATAGGTAAAAAAAACATCATTCAAAACAGCACTGAACTGTGCAAAAACAACAACAACAGTTTTACTTAATAAGGATTAGCCGCTTTTTTTTCCTTCAAATTTCCACCTAAAATGAAATACCCAAATCTAACTGCCTGTAGCTCAGGCCCTGAAGCAAGGATATGCATATTCTTGGTACCATTTGAAAGGAAACACTTTGAAGTCTATGGAAATGTGAAAGGAATGTAGTAGAATATAACACAATAGATCTGGTAAAAGATAATACAAAGAAAGAACCAACCGTTCTTTTGTATTTTTTTGTAACATTATCTTTGAAATGCAAGAGAAAGGCCATAATGTAATATTCCAGCCCAGGTGCAATTTAGATTTTGGCCACTAGATGACATCAGTGTATGTTCAACGTTTTAGACTGATCCAATGAACCATTGCATTTATGTTCAAAATGTTGTGTCAAGACTACCCAAATGTGCCTAATTTGTTTATTAATAACTTTTCATGTTCAAAATTGTGCACTCTCCTCAAACAATAGCATGGTATTCTTTCACTGTAATAGCTACTGGAAATTGGACAGTGCAGTTAGATTAACAAGAATTTAAGCTTTCTGCCAATATCAGATATGTTTACGTCCTGGGAAATGTTCTTGATATTTACAACCTCATGCTAAACGCATTAGCCTACGTTAGCTCAACCGTTCCGTGGAAGGGACACCAATCCAGAATACGTTTTTTTAACAGAGTGAAAATATGTCGCACGCAATGCAATCACTGCAGTATTCATAACTCATCTTGTATGACATGCCTATCCCATCTATAAAAAATGTTGTTGTTATTTTGCTCACTCTGTACTATTTTCCTCCATGAGGAAACAGGGACCCCAAACAGTATTTCTGAAGTGCTAGAGAAAATCCACCCAGATGAGAATCTGTGGTCTAACGGTGAATTGAACTTTGCCTTCCAATGAATCCAGAGCTTAACATGAAATTGACTCTTATTGGTGTTTGCCAATGCTTCAAAGGAAGTCCTTACATGAACATGTATTTCCCGTCTTATGCAACAGCATGCCTGGAGTCACAATGGAAGTTCAAGCCAGGACATAGCCTACCAAGCTTTTAACAGGGAGCCAGAAGCATCCTCTCTCTAACTTGTAGTAAGTCCACTTGGTTTCAATATGAAAAGTTATGCCCTTCTGACAATCTCATGAAATTAAATATTACAAAACAATCCATTTAGTATACATGGTATATTGTTCATCCCCGACCCTGTACACTACAATATTGGCTGAGCGTAACCAATAAAGTGCTTTCTAACCACCAAAGCACACAATTGTGAAATATTGTGGAGCCTGTGGTATCACATGTGGATGTTATTCCCCTTATTTCCCCATTTTTAACACAATCAAATAAATCTTCACTTTTCACAATGACAAGAGCCTCTCAGCTTTGAAAAAAAACATTAAACATTAAATTACAAGTAAAAAGACCAATTGTCTCCAAACAATGAAGTTCACCTGCTATTTGATGAGCGAGAGAGAAGTGAGTCATCATGCAAGTTTTGTTGCAGTAAACATTTGTCATGATGTTCTGCTGCAGTTGCCTGGCAACATTTCAGAGAGAGGGGCGAGGAGAGGAGACAGGCAGTGAGGGCTAAGAATGGGAGGGCAGCCCACACTACTCTAATCAAGCTGCTAAGATGAAGCTAATTATTACTCTGGTAAAATTAAAGACAAAAAATACTCAATATCCTTTACTCAAACTGGGCTGTAAGCGGAAACTTCCATAGCGAATCAAACAACCCTTTAAAAATAGCATTATCTGTCTGCATGGCAGGCCTGAAATTTTGTGATTTTAGCGGCCAGGCCATTTGGCCTTCAAGAGGTGCCAAATCTGCCAGGGCACCAAGGCCATTAACCAAAATAGCCAATTAAATTGATTTGAAAGCAGAAAAACGCTAGCTATTCTGTTAAGAAACACATAAGTGTAAGTAAATGTACATAAATAATTAGCATACATGTCAAGGTGTAGATGAAGTGTAGGTGATAGCCTATGACTACTAGACTATGTCATGTCCAAACAGATGCTGACATGAGAAAGGTGCTTGAAAATGTAACCAAACTTGAATTAGACTTTTAATTACATATACTGAACAAAAATATACACGCAACAAGCGTTGGTCCCATGTTTCATGAGCTGAAATAAAGGATCCCAGAAATGTTCCATATAGACAAAAACCTTATTTCTTTCAAATGTTGTAAACAAATTAGTTCACATCCCTGTTAATGAGCATTTCTCCTTTGCCAAGAAAATCCCCTTCAACCTGACAGGTGTGGTATAACAAGAAGCTGATTAAGCAGCATGATCATTACACTGGTGTACCTTGTGCTGAGGACAATAAAAGGCCACTCTAAAATGTGCAGTTTTGTCACACATCACATGGCCACAGATGTCTCAACTTTTGAGGGAGCGTGCAATTGGCATGCTGACTGCAGGAATGTCCACCAGAGCTGTTTCCAGATAATTTAATGTTAATTTCTCTACCATAAGCCGCCTCCAAATTCATTTTAGAGAATTTGGCAGTATATCCAACCGGCCACACAACTGCAGACCAAGTGTAACCACGCCAGCCCAGGACCTCGACATCCATTTTCTTCACCTGCGGGATCGTCTGTGACAGCTGATGAAACTGAGAAGTATTTCTGTCTGTAATAAAGCCCATTTTGCGGAGGAAAATAAATTCTGATTGGACTGGGCCTGGCTCCCAAGTGAAGGGGCCTCATGGCTGCGCCCCTGCCCAGTAATGTGAAATCCATAGATCAGGGCCTAATGAATGTATTTCAATTTGCTGATTTCCATGTATGAACTGTAACTCAGTAAAATTGTTTAAATTGTTGCATGTTGCGTTTATATCTTTGTTCAGTATATACAGTGCATTCAGAAAGTATCCAGACCCCTTGATTTTTCCCACATTTTGTTACGTTACAGCCTTATTCTAAAATGCATTAATGACAAAGACAGGTTTTAGACATTTTTGCAAATGTATTAAAAATAAAAAACAGAAGATGGAGATGGGAGAACCTTCCAGAAGGACAACAGTATATGCAGCACTCCACCAATTAGGCCTTTATGGTAGAGTGGCCAGGTGAAAGCCGCTCCTCAGTAAAAGGCACAGCTCGCTTGGAGTTTGCCAAAAGGCACCTAAAGGACTCTTAGACAAAGAGAAACAAGATTCTCCAGTCTGATGAAACCAATATTGAACTCTTTGGTCTGAACAATAAGCGTCACATCTGGAGGAAACCTGGCACCATCCTTATGGTGAAGCATGGTGGTGGCAGTATCATGCTGTGGGGATGTTTTTCAGCAGCAGGGACTGGGAGACTAGTCAGGATCGTGGGAAAGATGAACAGATCAAAGTAAGACAACGCAGGAGTGGCTTCGGGACAAATCTCTGAATGTCCTTAAGTGGCCCAGCCAGAGCCCGGGCTTGAACCCGATCTAATATCTCTGGAGAGACCTGAAAATAGCTGTGCAGCGATGCTCCCCATCCAACCTGACAGAGCTTAAGAAGATTTTCAGAGAAGAATGGGAAAAACTCCCCAAATAAAGATGTGCCAAGCTTGTAGTGTCACACCCAAGAAGACTCAAGGCTGTAATCACTGCCAAAGGTGCTTCAATAATGTACTGAGTAAAGGGTCTGAATACTTATGTAAATGTCATATTAAAGTTTTTTATTTGTTAATTCCTTTGCAACAATTTCTAAAAACCTGTTATTGCTTTTAAACGTTTTTTTGATGTACAGGGATCTATCGCATCCCACAACTGTCCCTGAGTACGTTTGGAATATTTATTTATCGTACGAAGGACAAGCTGACCAATAGAACAGGTCAGCTTTTGTACTATGGGGGATAGTAGATTGACTTAGGCTAGCGCTTTTGCTGTTTGTTAGGCCTACTCATCTTGTTGACTGAAAAAAGTAAATGTGGACAGTTCTTCTAACATATTCCATATGCACCTCAGAGTTCGATAATAAGGATGTGCACCGTTGCATCCTGGTTGTGTCGGTCTTTACTTGAAGCCTACTTCGGAGCTGCAATGCCTGTTAAAAGGGCACGGTCACGTGACGGGCATTGGCTAATAAGAATTGAGATATCTGAGAAAGCCATGTGAGTGAGAGGTGCTTCAGAGTAGGCTACGGCGATTAGCAGCCAGGAGAAGGGAATTATAATTGTTAAATTCAGCCCAAGGGCACAACGGCCACTTTGTCCAAATGACATAAACATTTTTTTTGAGGGCATTGCGGCAACACAACAACGGCAATGGCTGCCAATGCCACCAGCAAATTCGAGCCCTGCTGCATGGTATTAGATAGCAAGAAGTTAGTGAAATGACAAATGTCTTGTGTTAAACAGGGAACGCAATAAGCTATGGAGTCAGTTTATCATTGTGTAAATTATTTTCCTATACAACTCTCTGTTGTCCAATAACTTCTTAAAGGGGGATTGGATAAGCACAACAATGGTTAGATTATTTATGAGCCGAGTTATAGTTCATATGCATTTGGCAGCAAACTCTACTGGTCATTAGCATCCAGGAACTGACTTTGCACAGTGTTTCTAAGCAATATCCATTTAAATTCTTTCAATAATTTTGGTTTCTGATCAATACATTGGGTGCACACTTACTTACCAAAATCAATTGATCAGATAAATCAAGGAAAAGCAAACTAACCCTTACCTCACGTGTGTATGTCAATGGGTTTCTAAAGTGATGGCTCGTGACACTGCTGCATATTCACACACCATATGGCCACCAAAACACAATCAACTTCCATGTGCTTCATGTGAATTTCTAAGTGTGCTGGAGTGGTAATGGCTGTATTCCAATATTAGATTCCATAAAGTGTAGGTCAGTGTGCAATTCATGAGCGCATGTGTGTGTGCGTACATGGGTTCCTGTCTGCACGCATGTGTGTGTGTGGGTCTGACAAACTTCATAAGGTAGAGTAGATGAGTATGTAGCCTATCTAACCTGTCTGAGTGCTTGATGTCTGGGAAATTTAGGTAATATCTCCAACATTTCAGTTACAGAGCCACACAGCTTAATTTAATACCTTCAGGCTGGCAATTACATTCCGGGTAGCTACCAGTACACTGTCAATTCCAGAGTGTCGGATAGAGTATTAATTTCCAATGGCTCTTGTTGCTTGGAGACCAGGGGAAAGTTGCTCTCGCTTTTTTTTATCTGCTGGATTGCCTCAATGTTTATTTATCCTGCTGCTCTCAGCCAAGTGATGGGGAAATATTCTGGATGTACTTGGGATGAGAAAAACGCTCTTGGTTTAGTGAGAGAAAAACAAAGTGGTCAGTCCTTATCTTGTGGTCTTTTAGTTGAGATGTGCTGCAGACATTATAGACAGTGAAATAAATACAGCCAATAAGAAGTATGTTTTGTTCTAAGCATTTTATCTTTGTCATATAGAAGGAGCATTACGATTGGTCCAATGCGTAACATTAGTCAATAAGTGTATATATGGTAACACGTCACAATATAGGTTGTGCCACAATCTCACACTCTGCAGTCCAATTTGTCAAGCCATGTAGAACTTTGGTGTTGACCGTGCAGTTCTGTTATACCAGTGTGAATCGAGCACAGGACTGGTCTTGCCAGTCTGATGGAATTCCACAATCATTTGGCCCCAATGTGTACATCAGACAGGATGGCAGGCATGTAGTAACCGGGAGGCATTATCAAAACACATTTTGTTTATATGTTACTGATATGTTTATTTTCTAGTGTTCATCTCACATTCATGTGAGACCAAAATGTAAGAATAACCACAGATATGACCTATGGTAGTCTGTAGTCTACGTATTCAGTCTTGAATTCTGTATCTGAATTGCAATAAACTATATCAAAAAGCGACAGAAGGGGAAAGAGGGAGAAGAGGACATTGAACAGGAACTAGCTGACTTCCTGTAATTAATATCACAACTGATCCAGGGAGGTAAGAATCATATGAAGTTGTTAATCCACAATAAGCTCCCAGTTTTCTTTCTCTGCAGGTTTATTTTTTGTTTTTCGGTATGGATATAAAATCACATGCAGGTATCAGAACTTTCTCCCTCAGAGCTTCCTTTGACAGCCAAACACAGCAAGGACAAGCACAGGAGGAGGGGAAAACGCCATAATGATGGCATCAACACAATATTAACCCATTAATAATAAAAAGCTCTGGAGCAATCCAGAGTAGAGGTGTTTGCGAAACCCCTCTAATTCAAGCATTCCCTCTGCTCGTCCATGATCAAAGTCCAGCTCCAACCCAAAGTGAATTGATTTATGGTAATTGTATGGCGAATTGGCTCTGGAGTGTGTAAACATCCTGTCTTTGCATAATGAAACAAATGAAAGCCTCCAGCCAGCAGCCGCATCCCACTGAGAGAGAGAGAGGAGCAGAGCCAAACAGAGTGTGGAGTGGTGGTCACATGTACACATTCCTGGTGCGCCTGACCCCCCTGACCCTGCAGGCTGTTTTGGAGCATGGAGCACATATCACGGGGGTGGGACTGGGACCGCATGGGAAGGAGAAGTGTGTAAAGCCTTGCTGTAAAGCCCCAACAGAGAAACACCTTCTGGCCTAACAGCATGCAAACTGAAATTTGGAATAGCATGAAGGGGCATTAATACACAGCAAACTAGTCTGCTTAGAGGTACAATTGGCTTAGAGGAAGGACAGATAGGAACAAGCTCTGTTTGATTGATGTGTTTTGACTGGTGAGGGTGAGGTGTGAGGTGGTAAAAAAAGGTGATGGCAATGATTGTATTTTTATGAAGGTTAAAACCGTAAACTGTTCACTTTACACTCCGATAGAATGCCAAGAGTGTGCAAAGCTGTCATGAAGGCAAAGGGTGGCTATATGAAGGATTAAGTATAAAATATATTTATATTTGTTTAACACTTTTTTGGTTTCTACATGATTCCATATGTGTTAATTCATAGTTTGGATGTCTTCACTATCATTCTAAAATGTATAAAATAGTAAAAATAAAGAAAAACCCTTGAATGAGTAGATGTGTCCAAACTTTTGACTGGTGGTGTATATACAGTATATATATACACTATATATACAGTTGAAGTCGGAAGTTGACATACACTTAGGTTGGAGTCATTAATTCTCATTTTTCAACCACTCCACAAATGTCTTGTTAACAAACTATAGTTTTGGCAAGTCGGTTAGGACATCTACTTTATGCATGACACAAGTAGTTTTTCCAACATATAGACAGATTATTTAATTTATAATTCACTGTATCACAATTCCAGTGGTTAAGAAGATTACATACACTAAATTGAATGTGCCTTTAAACAGCTTGGAAAATTCCAGAAAATGATGTCATGGATTCAGAAGCTTCTGATAGACTAATTGACATTATTTGAGTCAATTCGAAGTGTACCTGTGGATGTTTTTCAGGGCCTACCTTCAAACTCAGTGACTCTTTGCTTGACATCATGGGGAAATCAAAAGAAATCAGCCAAGACCTCAGAAAAAAATGTAGACCTCCATAAGTTTGGTTCCTCCTTGGGAGCAATTCCCAAACGCCTGAAGGTACCACGTTCATCTGTACAAACAATAGTGCACAAGTATAAACACCATGGGACCGCGCAGCCGTCATACCGCTCACAAAGGACATGCATTCTGTCTCCTAGAGATTAACGTACTTTGGTGCGAAAAGTGCAAATCAATCCCAGAACAATAGCAATGTCATGTTCTGACCATCGTTCGTGTGTGTTTTCCTTGTTTTAGTGTTGGTCAGGACGTGAACTGGGTGGGCATTCTATGTTGGATGTCTTGTTTGTCTATTTCTATGTCCGGCCTGATATGGTTCTCAATCAGAGGCAGGTGTTAGTCATTGTCTCTGATTGGGAACCATATTTAGGTAGCCTGGGTTTCACTGTGTGTTTGTGGGTGATTGTCCTTAGTGTTAGTTTGCACCAGTTTAGGCTGTTTCGGTTTTCATTACGTTTATTATTTTACACTGTTTGTATTTAGATTCGTGTTGCTATAGTCACAATAAACATGGATCGTAATCTACACGCTGCATTTTGGTCCGACTCTCCTTCTCATAAAGAAAACCGTTACAGAATCACCCACCACCAACGGACCAAGCAGCGTGTCAACAGGCAGGAGCAGCGCGAGGAGACGCGCAATAAGGATTTCTGGACATGGGAGGAAATCCTCGACGGGAGAGGACCCTGGGCTAAACCAGGGGAGTGTAGCCGCCCAAAGGAGCAGCCCAAAGAGGAGGTATGGACATGGGAGGACGAATTAGAAGGAAGAGGACCCTGGGCTCAGCCAGGAGAATATCGCCGCCCCAAAGAAGAACTGGAGGCGGCGAAAGCGGAGAGGCGCAGATATGAGGAGGCAGCACGACGTAGCGGATGGAAGCCTGAGAAGCAGCCCCAAAAATTTATTGGGGGGGGGCTAACAGGGAGTATGGCTACGCCAGGTAGGAGACCTGGGCAGACTCCCTGTGCTTACCGGGGGGCTAGAGAGACCGGACAGGCACCGTGTTATGCAGTGGTGCGCACGGTGTCTCCAGTGCGGGTGCATAGCCCCGTGCGGTATATTCCAGCTCCGCGTGTTGGCCGGGCTAGATTGAGCGTCGAGCCTAATGCCATGAAGCCGGCTCTACGCAGCTGGTCCCCAGTGCGTCTCCTTGGGCCGGCTTACATGGCACCAGCCTTGCGCTCGGTGTCTCCGGTTCGCCTGCATAGCCCAGTGCGGGCTATTCCACCTCGCCGCACTGGCAGGGCGACCGTGAGCATTCAACCAGGTAAGGTTGGGCAGGCTCGGTGCTCAAGAGCTCCAGTGCGCCTGCACGGTCCGGTTTTTCCAGTACCACCTCCACACCCCAGCCCTCCGGTAGCAGCTCCCCGCACCAGGCTTCCTGTGCGTGTCCTCGGCCCAGTACCACCAGTGCCAGCACCACGCATCAGGCCTACAGTGCGCCTCGCCTGTCCAGCGCTGTCGGAGCCCTCCTCCTCTCCAGCGCTGTTGGAGTCTCCCGCCTGTCTAGCGCTGTTAGAGCCTTCCTCCTCTACAGCGCTGCCGGAGTCTCCCGCCTGTTCAGAACTGCCAGTCTGCAAGGAGCTGCCAGTCTGCAAGGAGCTGCCAGTCTGCATAGAGCTGCCAGTCTGCAAGGAGCCGCCAGAGCTGCCTGTCTGCAGGATGCCGCCAGAGCTGCCAGTCTGCAAGGAGCCGCCAGAGCTGCCAGTTAGCATGGAGCAGCCAGGGCCGCCAGTCAGTATGGAGCAGCCAGGGCCGCCAGTCAGTATGGAGCAGCCAGGGCCGCCAGTCAGCATGGAGCAGCCAGGGCCGCCAGTCAGCATGGAGCAGCCAGGGCCGCCAGTCAGCATGGAGCAGCCAGTCAGCATGGAGCAGCCAGAGCAGCCAGTCAGCATGGAGCAGCCAGAGCTGCCAGTCAGCATGGAGCAGCCAGTCAGCATGGAGCAGCCAGAGCTGCCAGTCAGCATGGAGCAGCCAGTCAGCATGGAGCAGCCAGAGCTGCCAGTCATCATGGAGCTGCCAGTCATCATGGAGCAGCCAGTCAGCATGGAGCAGCCAGAGCTGCCAGTCGACCGGACTCTTCCAGATCTGCCAGTCGACCAGACTCTTCCAGATCCGCCAGTCGACCAGACTCTTCCAGATCCGCCAGTCGACCAGACTCTTCCAGATCCGCCAGTCGACCAGACTCTTCCAGATCCGCCAGTCGACCAGACTCTTCCAGATCCGCCAGTCGACCAGACTCTTCCGGATCCGCCAGTCGACCAGACTCTTCCGGATCCGCCAGTCGACCAGACTCTTCCGGATCCGCCAGTCAGCCAGGATCTTCCGGATCCGCCAGTCAGCCAGGATCTTCCGGATCCGCCAGTCAGCCAGGATCTTCCGGATCCGCCAGTCAGCCAGGATCTTCCGGATCCGCCAGTCAGCCAGGATCTTCCGGATCCGCCAGTCAGCCAGGATCTTCCAGAACCGCCAGCCAGCCAGGATCTGCCGGATCCAACCACCTGCCTGAGCTTCCTCTCAGTGCTGAGCTTCCTCTCAGTGCTGAGCTACCCATCAGTCCCGAGCTACCTCTGTCCCGAGCTGTCCTTCTGTTCCGAGCTTCCCCTCTGTCCCGAGCTGTCATTAAGAAGGGTCACCTATCTAGGGACGCTAAGGAGGTGGACTAAAACTGTTATGGAGTGGGGTCCACGTCCAGCGCCAGAGCCGCCACCGCGGACAGATGCCCACCCACACCCTCCCCCATAGGTTTAAGTTGTGCGTCCGGAGTCCGCACCTTGGAGGGGGGGTACTGTCATGTTCTGACCATCGTTCGTGTGTGTTTTCCTTGTTTTAGTGTTGGTCAGGACGTGAACTGGGTGGGCATTCTATGTTGGATGTCTTGTTTGTCTATTTCTATGTCCGGCCTGATATGGTTCTCAATCAGAGGCAGGTGTTAGTCATTGTCTCTGATTGGGAACCATATTTAGGTAGCCTGGGTTTCACTGTGTGTTTGTGGGTGATTGTCCTTAGTGTTAGTTTGCACCAGTTTAGGCTGTTTCGGTTTTCATTACGTTTATTATTTTACACTGTTTGTATTTAGATTCGTGTTGCTATAGTCACAATAAACATGGATCGTAATCTACACGCTGCATTTTGGTCCGACTCTCCTTCTCATAAAGAAAACCGTTACAAGCAAAGGACCTTGTGAAGATGCTGGAGGAAACAGGTACAAAAGTATCTATATCCACAGTAAAACGAGTCCTATATCGACATAACCTGAAAGGCCACTCAGCAAGGAAGACGTCACTGCTCCAAAACCGCGATAAAAAAGCCAGACTATGGTTTGCAACAGCAC
Organism: Oncorhynchus mykiss; assembly: GCF_013265735.2. NCBI lineage: Eukaryota > Metazoa > Chordata > Actinopteri > Salmoniformes > Salmonidae > Oncorhynchus > Oncorhynchus mykiss. The sequence continues at coordinate 22,605,280 of NC_048572.1, read as the reverse complement.
ATGGGGACAACATTGTACTTTTTGGAGAAATGTCCTCTGATCTGATGAAACTGAAATAGAACTGTTTGGCTATAATTGACCATTGTTATGTTTGGAGGAAAAGGGGAGAGGCTTGATAGCCGAAGAACACCATACCAACCGTGAAGCACGGGGGTGGCAGCATCATGTTGTGGGGGTGCTTTGCTGCAGGAGGGACTGGTGCACTTCACAAAATAGATGGCATCATGAGGTAAGAAAATTAGGTGGATATATTGAAGCAACATCACAAGACATCAGTCAGGAAGTTAAAGCTTGGTCACAAATGGGTCGTCCAAATGGACAATGACCCCAAGCATACTTCCAAAGTTGTGGCAAAATGGCTTAAGGACAACAAAGTCAAGGTATTGGAGTGGTCATGACAAAGCCCTGACCTCAATCCTATAGAAAAACAGTGGGCAAAACTGAAAAAGCATGTACGAGCAAGGAGGCCTACAAACCTGACTCAGTTACACCAGCTCTGTCAGGAGGAATGGGCCAAAATTCACCCAACTTATTGTGGGAAGCTTGTGGAAGGCTACCCAAAACATTTGACCCAAGTTAAACAATTTAAAGGCAATGCTACCAAATACTAATTGAGTGTATGTAAACTTCTGGCCCACTGGGAATGTGATGAAAGAAATAAAAGCTGAAATAAATCATTCTCTCTACTATTATTCTGACACTTAACATTCTTAAAATAAAGTGGTGATCCTAACTGACATAAGATAGATCATTTTTACTAGGATTAAATGTCAGAAATAGTGAAAAACTTAGTTCAAATGTATTTAGCTAAGGTGTATGTCAACTTCCGACTTCAACTGTATACATATACTACCAGTCAAAAGTTTTAGAACACCTACTCATTCAAGGGTATTTGTACTATTTTATACATTGTAGAATAATATTGAAGACATCCAAACTATGAAATAACACATATGGAATCATGTAGACCCAAAAAAGTGTTAAACAAATCAAAATATATTCTAGACTTGAAATTCTTCAAATAGCCACCCGTTGCCTTGATGACAGCTTTGCACACTCTTATACAATTCTGGTATCACATAAACACACATAAGACATGGAAGAATGGATAGAATTGCACTAAATTAGCTTTAAAACCGCAAAACAAATCTCTGCCCCATGCTAAATGTGTAGAATTGCAGGAATTTAGCTTTAAAACTGCAACATTTTCTCTCCAACAAGAGGGGTGTTAACAGTTTCAGCTCGCATGGGTTGTGAGGTGGGGGTTTGTTACTACGGCGATAAATTCTAGACCTAGGAAATTTGTGGGACCGGACCTTCTCAAATAGTACTTGAGTACCCCTGATCTAGAACATGAAAGCTGATACCACCAGGCACCACACTTTGAGGAGCAGCTAGCCAAGTGGAGAATCCTCCTCTATGAGTAATGACCAAGGGATGGTGTATTTTACAGTCAAATAGCAGCACAGGGTAGGCTATAGTATATTCTGATATCTATAGACAACAATCAAAGCTTTTAGAGTATTATGTGGTTGTGTGCTTTATATTAACCAAAGGCCTTCAGCCACAGCACCGGATACAGAGACATCTGACACTCAAGGTCATTCTTCAATTAGAGCTGACAGGAGATGACTCAAAGCAGCTTCTTTTCTCTCATTACGACCATATCCAAATGGGTATGTTTATCCACAATGTAAGTAAAGCTGACAAAGTGTGTCGTGTTCATTTTCAAATGCTGACATTTTTAACCTGCTAAAATACTGACTGTTGTTTTTATCCCTGCTTCAGCATTTTCTAGTGAAACATAAGGGTGAGGTAGTAAGCAAAAAACGTGTTGCTACCAAAGCAGTCCAAGGTTTTTACGAAATATAGGCTTCTATAGATTGTAATTATTCAACCGTAATGTACAGCCTCAAAGAGTAAAATATAAGTAAAAAATCACAAGCAGAGTATCTCAATACCAACAAGGTGATGTAAATGCTGTACAAGCAAATATGTAATCTGAACTTTTTACACAGTAAGTTTCATAAGGGCTTGAGACAGCCAACTAATAAAGAAATAAAGAGAATATATATAATTCATGGAAGACATGGATGTACAATATAACCCAACCATGAGGCTGAATAAAAAATGCATAGTGTTATTCCTGTGGCCAACAGACAGTTTTCTTGATGTTTAGTTAGAGAGACAAAGAAAGAGAGAGAGAACAAGCGAAACAGAGAATGAAAAGGAGAGAGAGGGAGGAGGGAGAGAGTGAGAGAGAGTGAGAGAGAGTGAGTGAGAGTGAGAGAGAGTGAGAGAGAGTGAGAGTGAGAGAGCGAGAGGAAAACAAAGAGATGTATTAGGTGACAAATTATTTATAATACTAATAATAACTTTATTTGTATAGCGCTTTCAATATAAGTAATAAAGTGCTCACATCATAAAATAATAAACTAAAATAGAAGTACCAACAAAGAAACATAGACAAGAGGTAGAAGAATGAAACAAGATTGTTAATTCAAATCACTCTGTATATTGAAATCATATATTAAAATTATTTTTAAAAATGTGTCTTCAGCAGGGATTTAAAAAGAGGCACTGGCTGAACCTGTAAGCCTGATCTCTGGCAGGCCATACCAAAGTCTAGGGGCTCTAATGGTAAATGTCTCCTTTATTTTTCAACTTGGACTTTGGAATGGTCAACAGTGCCCTGACAGAGGATCTCAGGCTACATCCTGGCTCGTAAAGAGATAAAAGATCAGAGAAATAGGATGGGGCTAAACCAAGCTTAGCCTTAAACGTGAATAATAACATTAAAAAATCTATTTTTGAAAATGAACGGTAGCCAGTGTAGAGAAGCTAAATCGGGTATGAAATGGTTACAGTTTCTCGTGTCGGTTATAAGCCGAGCTGCAGTATTATGAACTAACTGTAGACGATGGAGTGATTTCAAACAGAGACATTTAGACAAAGAGTTACAGCAATCTAGGCATGAGGAAATAAAAGCATGTATAACTTTCTCAAGATTAGTAACTGAAATAAAATACTTGACTTGAGCTATATTTTTTAGATGATAAAAGCATGACTGGACAACCTTCTTTAAATGCAGCTAAACGTTTAGGTCAGGGTCAAAGAAGACACCAAGGTTTCTGGTTGTAGGATTTACATTGGTGAAGGTTATTTTTAATCTAGGTCCTAGCAAGGTGGTGGCCAAATAAAACCACCTCTGGTTTCTTATCATTAAGTTGTCAGACATCCAACATTTGATGTCAGCAAGACACATGTGAAGGGTAGCTATGCTAGCTTGATCACTGGGTCTGACAGGTAAATAAAGCTGCGTGTCATCCGCATTACCAATGAAACTCAATGTTACGATTGCGGATGATGTCACCAAGGGGGAGCATGTACAGGGAGAAAAAGGACGGGGCCCAGAATTGGCCCATGAGGGACACCATAGAGGATAGGTGCTGGGGACAATACTGAACCACCCATGCTCACTGAGAAAGGTCTGTCACATAAATATGACCTGAACTAATCGAGGGTAACACCAGAGATTCCCACCCACCTCTCCAGCCGGTCAACAAGAATGTAAATGATCAATAGTATCAAACGCGCCACTGAGATCCAAAAGAACTACAATAGAGCATTTACTGGCAACGGCAGCCAACAGAACGTCATTGTTGATTTTCAATTAAGCAGTTTCCATGGTGTGAAATGAGCAGAAGCCCGACTGGAATTAAGACCAGCTTGAAACAACTTTTTCAAAAATCTTGGTTAAAAATTGAGGTTTAGAGAGAGGTACATAATTACTCAGTGAGGAGGGGTCTAGATTGAGCTTTTTAATGAAAGGTTGGACCAGAGCAGTTAAAATAGGCTGGAAAGGAGCCAAAGGTCAGGGAGCTAGTTACAATAGACATAATATAAAGGCCAACAGAAGGCATAACGTTGGTTTTTATAGTTTTTATTTATTTCACCTTTATTTAACCAGGTAGGCCAGTTGAGAACAAGTTCTCATTTACAACTGCAACCTGGCCAAGATAATGCAAAGCAGTGCGACAAATAACAAATGTACAGTCAAAAACACAATAGAAAAATATATGTACAGTGTGTGCAAATGTGGTAAGGTTAGGGAGGTAAGGCAATAAATAGGCCATAGCGGCAAAAAAAAATATTTTAGCATTAACACTGGAGTGAGAGGTGTGCAGACAATGATTTGCCAGTAGAGATACTGGGGTACAAAAGAGCAACAACAAAAAAATAACAATATGGGGATGAGGTAGTTGGGTGTGCTATTTACAAATGGGCTGTGTACAGCTACAGTAATTGGTAAGCTGCTCTGACAGCTGATGCTTAAAGTTAGTGAGGGAGATATAAGTCTCCAGCTTCAGAGATTTTTGCAATTCATTCCAGTCATTGGCAGCAGAGAACTGTAAGGAAAGGCGGCCAAAGGAGGTGTTGGCTTTGGGGATGACCAGTCAAATATACCTGCTGGAGTGCGTGCTATGGGTGGGTGTTGCTATGGAGACCAGTGAGCTGAGATAAGGCGGGGCTTTATCTAGCAAAGACTTATAGATGACCTGGAGCCAGTGGGTTTGGCAACGAATATGTAGCGAGGGCCAGCCAACGAGAGCATGCAGGTCGCAGTAGTGGGTAGTATATGGGGCTTTGGTGACAAAATGCATGGCACTGTGATAGACTACATTCAATTTTCTGAGTAGAGTGTTGGAGGCTATTTTGTAAATGACATCGCCGAAGTCAAGGATCGGTAGGATAGTCAGTTTTACGAGGTTATGTTTGGCAGCATGAGGGAAGGAGGCTTTGTTGCGAAATAGAAAGCTGATTCTAGATGTATTTTTGGATTGGAGATACTTAATGTGAGTCTGGAAGGAGAGTTTATAGTCTAACCAGACACCTGGGTATTTGTAATTGTCCACATATTCTAAGTCAGAACCGTCCAGAGTAGTGATGCAAGGCAGGTGTGCAGGTGCGGGCAGCAAATGGTTGAAGAGCATGCACTTAGTTTTACTAGCATTTAAGAGCAGTTGGAGGCCAAAGAAAGAGTGTTGTATGGCATTGAAGCTCGTTTGGAGGTTTGTAAACACAGTGTCCAAAGAAGGGCCAGATGTATACAGAATGGTGTTGTCTGCGTAGAGGTGGATCAGAGAATCACCAGCAGCAAGACATCATTGATATATATACAGAGAAAACAGTAGGCCCGATAATTGAACCCTGTGGCACCCCCATAGAGACTGCCAGAGGTCCCCTCCGATTTGATACACTAAACTCTATCTGAGAAGTAGTTGGTGAACCAGGCGAGGCAGTAATTTGAGAAACCAAGGCTATTAAGTCTGCCGATAAGAATGCGGTGATTGACAGAGTCGAAAGCCTTGATCAGGTCGATGAAAACGGCTACACAGTACTATCTTTTATCTAGGGCGGTTATAATATCTTTTAGAATCTTGAGCGTGGCTGAGGTGCACCCATGATTAGCTCGGAAACCAGATTGCATAGTGGAGAAGGTACGGTGGGATTCGAAATGGTCAGTGATCTGTTTGTTAAGTTGGCTTTCGAAGACTTTAGAAAGGCAGGGCAGGATGGATATAGGTCTGTAACAGTTTGGGTCTAGAGTGTCTCCCACTTTGAAGAGGGGGATGACCGCGGCAGCTTTCCAATCTTAGGCATCTCAGACGATACAAAAGAGAGGTTGTTGCAACCCCTATTACAGGCTAGTAATAGGGGTTGCAACAATTTCGGCTGGTCATTTTAGAAAGAGAGGGTCCACATAGTCTAGCCCAGCTGATTTGTAGGGAACCAGATTTTGCAGCTCTTTCAGAAAATCAGCTATCTGGATTTGGGTGAAGGAGAAGCGGGGGGGGGGGGGGGGGGGGGGGGCTTGGGCCAGTTGCTGCAGGGGGTGCAGAGCTGTTGGCCGGGGTAGGGGTAGCCAGGTGGAAAGCATGGCCAGCCTTAGAAAAAGGCTTATTGAAATTCTCAATTATAATAGATTTATCGGTGGTGACAGCATTTCCTAGCCTCAGTGCAGTGGGCAGCTGGGAGGAGGTGCTCTAATTCTCCATGGATTTTACGGTGTCCCAAAACTTTTTGGAATTAGTGCAGATTCCTGTTTGAAAAAGCTAGCCTTAGCTTTCCTAATTGACTGTGTATATTGGTTCCTGATTTCCCTGAAAAGTTGCATATCACGGGGGCTATTCGATGCTAATGCAGTATGCCACAGGATGATTTTGGGCTGGTCTGTTCTTAGTTCTACATTTTTTTAATTGGGCATGCTTATTTAAGATGGTAAGGAAAACACTTTTAAAGAAAAAAACAGGCATCCTCTACTGACGGGATGAGGTCAATATCCTTCCAGGATACCCGGGCTAAGTCGATTAGAAAACATTTTTAGGGAGCGTTTGACAGTGATGAGGGGTGGTCGTTTGACCGCAAGCCCATTACAGATGCAGGCAATGCGTGTTCGCTGAGATCCTGGTTGAAGACAGCAGAGGTGTATTTAGAGGGCAAGTTTGTCAGGATGATATCTATGAGGGTGCCCATGTTTACGGATTTAGGGTTGTAGCTGGTAGGTTTCTTGATCATTTGTGTGAGATTGAGGTCATCTAGCTTAGATTGTAGGATGGCCGGGGTGCTAAACATATCCCAGTTTAAGTCACCTAACAGTACGAACTCTGAAGATAGATGGGGGGCAATCAATTGACATATGGTGTCCAGGGCACAGCTGGGGGCTAAGGGTGGTCTATAACAAGCGGCAACAGTGAGAGACTTTTTCTGGAAGGGTGGATTTTTAAAAGTAGAAGCTCAAACTGTTTGGGCACAGTATGATAAAACTCCACAGGCTCTCTCTGCATTAGACTGCAACTCCGCCTCCTTTGGCAGTTCGATCTTGATGGAAAACGTTGTAGTTGGGGATGGAAATGTCCGAATATTTGGTGGTCTTCCTAAGCCAGGATTCAGACACGGCTAGGACATCAGGGTCGGTGGAGTGTGCTAAAGCAGTGAATAAAGCAAACTTAGTGTAACGGCTTTCTTCCGTCGAAGGAGAGGAGGACCAAAATGCAGCGTGGTTAGAGTTCATGGTGTTTAATAAGTGAAACTAAACATGAACACAATAACAAAATAAGAAACGTGGCAAAACCGAAACAGTCCTATCTGGTGCAGAGAACACAAAGACAGGAAACAATCACCCACAAAGTACCCACAGAATATGGCTGCCTAAATATGGTTCCCAATCAGAGACAACGATAGACAGCTGCCTCTAATTGAGAATCAATCGAGGCAACCATAGACATACAATATACCTAGAAAGGTGACAGCCCCATAAACATACAAAACCCCTAGACGAGGCTAAAAACACATATATCACCCATGTCACACCCTGACCTAACCAAAATAACAAGGAAAACAAAGAATACTAAGGTCAGGGTGTGACACTTAAGGAGAACGCTTCTGATGTTAATATGCATGAAACCAAGGCTTTTATTGTTACAGAAGTTAACAAATGAGAGCGCCTGGGGAATAGGTGTGATGCTGGGGGCTACAGGGCCAGGGTTAACCTCTACATCACCAGAGAAACAGGGGAAGAGTAGGATAAAGCGACTGCTAAAGGCTATAAGAACTGGTCGTCTAGTCAGTTGGGAACAGAGTATGAAAAGGTCAAATTTCTGGGCGTGGTAGAAAAGATTCAGGGCATAATGTACAGACAAGGGTATGGTAGGATGTGAGTACAATGGGGGTAAACCTAGGCATTGAGTGACGATGAGAGAGCTTGCATCTCTGGAGACACCAGCTAAGCCAGGTGAGGTCTCCCCATGTGTGGGGTGTGTGACAAAAGAACTATCTTGGGCATGTTGAGCTGGACTAGGGGCTCTACAGTGAGATAAAACAATAACTAACTGAAACAGCAGAAGACAAGGCATATTGACATTAGAAGGAGGCATGTGTAGCCGAGTGATCATAGGTTCCAATGAGCAGCAATAGAGTCCGGGAGCCGCTCGGTAGTCGCTACTATGTTAGGCAAGTGGGAGGCACACCGTTCAAAAAGCTAGCAGGCTGGAGCTAGCAGATGGGTCTTCAGGGACAACGCAACGGAAAAGCCTGTTGAAACCACATTGGACGATTAAGTCAGCAGACCAGTCGTGATGGATCGGCAGGGCACCGTGTCGGTAATAAAGGGTTCAGGCCAATTGGAAAAAGAGGTATTGTAGCCCACGAAATAGCGTCTCTACCTCTTCAGCTAGCCGGGAGATGGGCCTAGCTCGAGGCTAGCACAAGGCTAACTGGTGCTTGCTTCGGGACAGAGGCATTAGCCAGCGGTGGCCACTCGGTTGCAACTAGCTAGCTGCGATGATCCGGTGTAATGGCCCAGAGCTTGCGGGCAGGAATCCAGTGATGTGGTGGAGAAAAGCAGTCCGATATCGCGCTGTGCAGACTGACAGGTATTGACCGAGCTAAAGCTGGCTGGTGACCGAGCTAAAGGTGAAGACCGCTAGCCGTGGCTAACAGTGACTATTAGCTACTAGCTAGTTAGCTGGCTAGCTTCTGATGGAGATTCCAGTTATAACGTATGACAATCGTACCACATTGGGTGGGGCGGGTTGCAGGAAAGTATATTTAGATCGTATGGAAAGTGAGATCAAAATATATCCGGGAAAAAACGATGAGACCGACTATTTACATGGGACAAGACGGGACAAGACAAACACACGTCCAACTGCTACGCCATCTTGGATACTAAGTAGTCTTGAAGGGACCACATCCAAGGGGCAGGAGGAGGTCTTCATGTGAGCTACAGTATCAAAGAAGGGCTCAAAGGATATTTGCTCAAAGGAGCAGAAGGAAGCAGTAGACTGCCTCAGAATAGTTGCCTTATCCATGTGCTGCTGTCTTGGCTCTGCCCATTTGCCCTAGCAACTTTCACTTTCAAGTTAATATTTAACCTCCGATTACGGCAGGTTCACTCACCTGGCCACCTATTTGTTTATGCCTCTCCAGCATGAAGATAAGACATTTCTGCAGAGGGAGAAGCGGCCAGCCATCAATACAGACCACATGACACAAACCCAGAGCAGGCTCTTTTACAGCCTGTAGTGAGTAGTGACTGTAATGTGAAATTAGAGCGAAGTCCTGCCACCCAATAATTGAAAATGTTGCAGCATCCCAGGCCAACTGAGAGAGTTTATTTTCTAAGAGCTTTTTCTTCACATGCTTGCAGCCTGGTGTCCACGCACTCATTTTGCTACAGTGGAGCTGTTGATTGTATGGCTTGGCTATGAGTCACCGTATTTTGACTTATTTGCTTTAGTGCAAGGGAGTGAAGCTAACAGGTTGGGAACAAGACGAAATGATCTCCTGACCATGGTGCTTGTAAACATGATCACGTAGAGACTAGAGAGCTGTAACTGTTCAGTAACTGTTCAGATATTGTTCCCTGTGTAATCATTATTTTTAGACTTTTCCCAAAAGTTTCCCTCATGTACCATTATTTAAAGGGAAGTCAAATAAAATTATAGTTTGTCTGACTCAGGTCATCCACTTACAAATAAGCCTTTTAAAACTGCATCTCTTCATGATCTTTGAGATGTATCATCAATTACTTACTCTGCTCAAGAGCTCATCTCGTGTTATTATTCATAGATATTTTTTTATTAATTCATTCATAAATAAGCTTGTTTAGAAAAAGCACATATTTTTATCACAGATATGCATCCAAAAGTTTTAAAATGTGTACTTAAAGCATGCACACATAGACACACGCACAGAAACACACTGTCACCTCACACACACATTAAACCCAACCAAATAAATGATTTGGTCTACTCTTGGTTGCCCTCAGACTGATCCAGTGCCTCGGAGGGCAGTATCCTCCTCAGGCACGTTTAATATAACTGGATATGGGCAGTCAGAACAGACCACAACAGTAGAAGCTAATTCCTCTAAGATTGAGGTTAAACACCTGGACCTGCAGGCCTAGCTATAACCACACAGCGTTTGGCTGATTGGTCTGTCCTGATTGGAGGACTCAGCTGGATTCTAGTTTACTGTGCCTAATGGTGGGATTGTGCTATTGGAGACTAAAAGGAGGTCTATTGCAATCTTTTTTCTCTGATTTATTAAGAGGCATAAAGCAGTACTTTCTGATTCAATTAAATAGTATTGGCCCCACTGAGTTAACTGCATGGTTGGTTGCACTGCACAGCAGTAAATAAAAATGCAAACGCTTCTATTAATATAATTTCACACCACAGTGGATTTTGAGGGAATGTTTTTTTTTGGGGTGGTCTTATATTTTAGAAGCGGAAGAACAGTAGGATAAATAAAATATGACCAATGAATTAAACAGTGAACAGCACATTAAAACATGAATTTAGCACGTTGCATTTCCTTTAAAACAAAGAGATCCAGCCAGAGCACCCGGGTGATTTCTTGTGGCACAAACGTGCAATAGGTCTCCATTATGGCTTAGTGGCTGTCGGCTCATTAGTTCTATTCCCCACTGGGGTTGAGTGAGGCGTGACGTTGGGATTAAACCACTGAGGAATGCTATTGTCCCTCCACATTCAACAGCTGGAAAGGGGAAGAAAACTGTACATTTGAAAAGGACAGACCAATTAGTAAAAGGATAGAAGCGTGGTTATACGAGAAGCTGGCTGGCTGGGGGAAAGCCAGGCATTAAGAGTCTCTTTTATCATTATGTACAGTGAGCCTTGAACTGCAGGCATTCTGCAAAGTCTACTGTGGTGACTTCGAAGCAATGGCTCAAGATTGTTTGTTCTGCTTCATAATGATAATAACCAATATCAACTAAGGAGGGAAATTGCATGTGGTTTGCCAAACAGAATGTGCAATATCCCTAGGAGGAAAGAGTGGAGAGACTGGAAAAAACACATGCCTTTATGTTGTAGCCTACAGAGGAGAAACAGCATCATAACTATTAGGGCTCAATTCTAAAAGAAAAAGAGGCATTGGAGACCCCAAAGTGCTTCTATAGAGGATCAACATTGATTCAACCCTAAACGTGTAAACAACTTTCTATTTCCTTCCAATGGCTCCCCTTCCTTCTACTTCCCTCAACCACTTTCCAGATCTGTGACTCAAAGGGCATTTTTACAAAGAGGTTGTCTGCCGAGGTCCCAGAATCTCCAGCTCTCTCTTTTCACACAACGGCTTAAGCGTTTTCCTCAAGCTAGGAGCAGTGCTTTCTAACCAAGCATGGCTAACTTAAACGGAATCCACACATTCCACACTGTGTGTTCCACTCACTAGTCCCTTTCATTTTTATACAGTCAGCTGAGTGCACTCACATAGCCTACCTCCTCTTCCCTTACTGTCAGTCAACACAAATTATAATATCAAATCAAATTTTATTAGTCACATGTTTCAAAAAACACGGATAAGAATAAGAGATAAAAGTAAGAAGTAATTAAAGAACAGCAGTCAAAAAACAACAATATATACAGGGGGGTGCCGGTACAGAGTCAATGTGCGGAGGCATCAGTTAGTTGAGGTAGTATGTACATGTAGGTAGTTAATTAAAGTGACTATGCATAGATGACAACAGAGAGTGGCAGTGGTGTGGAGGGGGGGGGGGGGGTAACTAGATGTTCAGGAGTCTTATGGCTTGGGGGTAGAAGCTGTTTAGCAGCCTCTTGGACCTAGACTTGGCTCTCCGATACCGCTTGCCGTGTGGTAGCTGAGAGAACAGTCTATGACTAGGGTGGCTGGCTGGAGTCTTTGACAATGTTTAGGGCCTTCCTCTGACTCCGCCTGGTATAGAGGTCCTGGATGGCAGGAAGCTTGGCCCCAGTGATGTACTGGGCCGTTCGCACTATCCTCTGTAGTGCCCTGCGGATGGAGGCCGAGCAGTTGCCATACCAGGCAGTGATGCAACCAGTGATGTAGCTGTAGAACCTTTTGAGGATCTGAGGACTCATGCCAAATATTTTCAGTCTCCTGAGGGGGAATAGGTTTTGTCGTGCTCTCTTCACCACTGTCATGGTGTGCATGGACCATGTTAGTTTGTTGGTGATGTGGACACCAAGGAACTTGAAGCTCTCAACCTGCTCCACTGCAGCCTCCGTCGATGAGAATGGGGGCGTGCTCAGTCTTCTTTTTCCTGTAGTCCACAATCATCTCCTTTGTCTTGATCACGTTGAGAGAGAGGTTGTTGTCCTGGCACCACATGGCCAGGTCTCTGACCTCCTCCCAATAGGCTGTCTCGTTGTTGTCGGTGATCAGGCCTACCACTGCTGTGCCATCGGCAAATTTAATGAAGGTGTTGGAGTCGTGCCTGGCTGTGCAGTCATGAGTGAACAGGGAGATCAGGAGGGGGCTGAGCACGCACCCCTGAGGGGCCCCTGTGTTGAGGATTAGCATATACAAGCTGGATTTCTGATGCTATGTATTGGCCAATGAGAGGCTTTGAAGCCACCGGTCGGCCATATTGGCACTCCCCAGAAGGAGAAGGGTGTAGCTGCATCCAAATATGGCAACCAGAGTATCAGCGAGTGGGTGTGTCGAAAGGATAGTAGTGGGTGTGTGGAAAGGAGTGGGTGTGTCGAAAGAGCTCTGCTATAGGTTAGATGGTTTCTATTGAGCTGTTTTTTTCCCGTCCGTTTCTTAACTTGCAACTACCTTACATTGAGCTGCTTGTCAAGCACTACTGTCCCGGTGTTGTTGCTGTACATGCCCCCCCCCCCCCCCCCCCCCATTGAGTAGTAGATAGTATGTACAGTCCATTCAGAAAGTATTTAGACCGCTTGAATTTTTTTATTTTATATTGCAGCCTTATTCTAAAATGTATTAAATAAAAACTAATTCTCATCAATCTACACACAATATACAAATGATATACGATCATGACCATCCTCCTAACAGGACATTAAAAATTGTAATATCTTATGTTTCACTGAGTCGTGGCTGAATGACGACACGGATAATATGTCTATTTGTCAAAAACAGCTGGTGCCTAATGTCTAATATTAAAGAAGTCTCGAGGTATTGCTCGCTTGAGGTAGAGTACCTTATGATATGTTGTAGACCACACTATCTTCCAAAAGAGTTCTCATCTATATTATCTGTAGCCATCTATTTACCACCACAAACCGAGGCTGGCACTAAGACCGCACTCAACTAGCTGCATAAGGTCATAAGCAAACAAGAAAATGCTCATCCAGAAGCAGTGCTCCTGGTGGCTGGGGACTTTAATGCAGGCAAACTTAAATACATTTTACCTTATTTCTACCAGCATGTCACATGTGCAACCAGAGGGGGAAAAAACTCTAGACCACCTTTACTCCACACACAGAGATGCATACAAAGTGCTTGAAGTGCTTTAAAAGGCTGGTCATGGCTCACGTCAATAGCATCATCCCGGATACCTTAGACCAGGGCTGCCCAACCCTCTTCCTGGAGATCTACTGTCCTGTAGGTTTTCAGTCCAACCCTAATTTAGCATATCTGATTCAGCTAGTGTCAGGATTTGGCCAGGGTTGTTCCGGTTTTTGGTCACTAGATGCCCCCATTGTGCTTTTTGACCTTTTGTTTTCCCTTGATCCCCATTATTATTTGCACCTGTGCCTCGTTTCCCCTGATTGTATTTAAACCCTTAGTTTTCCTCAGTTCTTTGCTCTGTGTTTGTATGTTAGCACCCAGCCCTAGTATTCTGTGAACTCTTGTTGATCCCGGTGGACTCTCTTGTGGAATTCTGTTTTTGTTCTTGTTTATTTATTTTTGAGTATCTTTTGAGGCTTTTTATGCTATTCCTACCACCTTGTGGATTTACCTTTTTTGTCTTGGAGGATTACCTTTGTTCTTGTGGAATTCCTTTTGAGGTTGTGGAGTCACATGTTTTCCTGAAGGACTTCTCTTTTTACTTCATTAAATACACCGTCTCAAGTACTGCTGTGTCTGCCTCATCTTCTGGGTTCTGCCGACTATTCGTGGCTCAGTAGGTTAAGTGACTGTTTCTCACTCCGGAGACCCGGGTTCGTAACCGGGCCCTGACAGAAACACAGAGCCAAAAATGAACCCAGAGGCAGCCAGTTCCCAGGCCCTTGTTGCCATGCTGTCCCACCACCAGGAGACTGTCCAACGCCACGAAGTCGCCCTGGTTCAGCAAGAGGCCTTAATGGCTAGACATTCTCATCTTCTGTCGGAGATGCTGACGTCCATAAAGCAGATATCTGATCGACTTACCCCGGCAACAGTTCCCGTCCCAGTACCTCAGATTCACGTACCCATGGCAGTTAATCCCCTGGCTGAACCTCGTCTTCCACCTCCCCAACGGTTCTCAGGTGATCCAAGTGCTTGTAAAGGGTTTCTCACCCAATGTTCTCTCTCCTTCGAGCTGCAACCCTCGTCGTTCCCCACCGACCGGTCTAAGATCGCATATATCATCACCCTGCTGTCGGAAAAAGCCCTGGCCTGGGCTACTGCTGTGTGGGATGCCCATAATTCCTGCTGTGCCAGCTACTCTGCCTTTGCTGAGGAATTCAAACGAGTGTTTCAAGGCCCAAGCAGTGGTCCTGACTCAGCCAAACAGCTCCTGACTCTCCACCAAGGTCGGCGCAGCGTGACGGACTATGCCATCCAGTTCCGCACGGTAGCAGCAGCGAGTGGCTGGAACAACGAGGCGCTCACGGTGTGCTTTCTGAAAGGCCTTTCCGACACTATCCAAGATGAACTGGCCACTCAGGAACCACCGGACAATCTCGAGTCCCTGATCAAGTTGGCCTCACGCATTGACCAGCGTCTGAGAGAGAGAGAACTCAACCGTAGACCTCTAGCCCCTATCAGTCCCAGCTCCGAGTCCCCACCTTTATCCTCGCTGGCTCCACCGGAACCCATGCAGATTGGACGTATCTCCCAGGCTGAGAGAGACCGCCGGATGAGGGAGCGACGCTGTCTATATTGTGGCAAACCGGGCCATTTCCGTTCCACGTGTCCCGGGCTCCAGGGAAACGCTCTGTCCCGTACAGACCGGGGGGAACTGTAACGGGAAACATAACCTCCTCCCATCCATCCAACTCCCGTCTGCTCATTCCAGTCACCCTTTCCTGGGACAACCACAAGCTTCACCTTCAAGCCTTGGTAGACTCTGGAGCCGCAGGTAACTTCATGGATGGTGTCTGGGCGAAGGAGAATGGCGTTCCCTCTGAACCTCTAAGTGACCCCATGAGGGTTACTACATTGGATGGAAGCCCTTTGGGATCTGGACTTGTCACTCATGTCACTACCTCCTTGCGACTTTCAGTTTCACAACACCAGGAATTGATGAACTTTCATTTGATCTCCTGTTCCGAGTTCCCTCTCGTCCTTGGATACCCCTGGCTTCACAGCCATAACCCTCACATCGACTGGTCTGTGGGCACTATCAAGCAGTGGGGTCCTACGTGCCAAGCTACTTGTATTTTCTCGAATTCCCCGAGTTCTACTCCCGAGTCTTTAGAATCCATCGACCTGACCCGAGTTCCCGAGTGTTACCATGACCTCAAACTGGTATTTAGCAAACAGAGGGCCACCATGCTACCACCCCATAGACCTTATGATTGCCCCATCGAACTGTTTCCGGGCACTTGCCCCCCCAGGGGTCGGATCTTTTCCCTATCTCCACCCGAACGAGCTGCTATGGATACCTACATCAAGGACGCTCTGGAAGCAGGCCTCATGCGTCCATCCACCTCCCCGGCGGGAGCAGGGTTTTTCTTTGTGGCCAAGAAAGACGGTGGCTTACGTCCTTGCATCGACTACCGGGGACTCAATGCCATAACCGTCCGTAACCGTTACCCGCTACCCCTTATGGCCACAGCCTTCGAGCTGCTCCAGGAAGCAGTTGTTTTCACTAAGCTTGACCTGCGGAACGCATACCATCTTGTGCGGATCAGACCTGGTGACGAGTGGAAGACCGCTTTCAACACGCCTACTGGTCACTATGAATACTTGGTGATGCCCTTCGGCCTGACCAACGCCCCAGCGGTGTTCCAAGCGCTCATAAACGATGTGCTTAGGGATATGCTTAACATATTTGTGTTCGTTTACTTGGATGACATCCTCATCTTTTCGAGCTCTCTTCAAGAACACACAAAGCATGTCAGACAAGTACTCAAACGCCTCCTAGACAGCCATCTGTACGTTAAGCCGGAAAAATGTGAATTCCATTCATCCCGAGTACAATTCCTGGGATTTGTAGTGGAACCCGGTCGAGTCCAAATGGACCCCAGGAAGGTAGGGGCGGTAGCGGATTGGCCCACCCCCAAATCTGTTAAGGAAGTTCAGCGTTTCCTGGGCTTCACAAACTTTTACCGCAAGTTCATCAAGAACTTCAGCTTGGTGGCAGCCCCTCTCTCAGCTTTAACCAAGGGTGGCAATGCAAGGTTTTTGTGGGGAAGAGAAGCTGAGACTGCCTTCCAAGGACTCAAGCAGCGCGTCCTCTCTGCTCCCATCCTGATACTACCGACTACGGATGAACCGTTTGTGGTGGAGGTAGACGCCTCAGAGGTTGGTGTTGGAGCTGTCCTGTCTCAGAGGGGTGAAGACAAGAAGCTTCATCCGTGCGCTTTCTTCTCAGACCGGCTTACCCCGGCTGAGAGGAACTACGATGTGGGGGATCGTGAACTCCTAGCGGTTAAGATGGCATTGAAGGAATGGAGACACTGGCTCGAGGGGGCTTCTCACCCGTTTCAAGTGCTCACGGACCACAAAAATCTGGAGTATATCCATCAGGCGAAGCGGTTGAACTCTAGACAAGCTAGATGGTCTCTTTTCTTCAATCGATTCCAGTTTATCCTCACCTATCGGCCCGGGTCGAAGAATCTCAAACCGGATGCCCTGTCCCGAGTCTACGCTCCTGCCATTCGAGATGACACGGACATGCCTGTCCTTCCTGCTGCTAAGATCGTGGCTCCGATCTCGTGGCAAGTTGAGGATACCGTGAGACGAGCTCAAGCTATCGAACCGGACCCGAAAGGAGGCCCTGCCAATCGGTTGTTTGTCCCCAAGGCAGTGAGGACTCAGGTCTTTCTGTGGGGGCACTCCTCTCGCCTCACCTGTCATCCGGGCGTAGGTCGCACCTTGGAGTTCATCCAGCGTAAGTTCTGGTGGCCTACCATAAGAGAAGACGTTGCCACTTTCGTCAATGCCTGCCCTGTGTGCTGCCAGGGCAAATCTTCTCACCTCCGCCCTCAAGGACTCCTTCACCCTTTACCTGAACCCCCTGGGTTCCCCCAGGTTCGTCCCTCTGACTAAGTTACCTTCTGCCAAGGAAACTGCTGAGTTGGTAATTAATCATGTGTTCCGAGTCTTCGGCATTCCTCAAGATATGGTTTCTGACAGAGGTCCCCAGTTCGCCTCAAGGTTTTGGAAGGCCTTCTGCCAACTCATGGGGGCTTCTGCCAGTCTATCTTCAGGGTACCATCCGGAGTCCAACGGTCAAACAGAGAGGATGAATCAAGAGCTGGAAACCACCCTCCGATGTATGACTCGTAACAACCCGTCCACATGGTCGTCCTTCATTGTTTGGGCCGAATACGCGCACAACACCTTGCGCTCCTCCTCCACTGGTATGTCCCCGCACGAGTGTCAGTTTGGCTATGCCCCTCCATTGTTCCCGGACCAGGAGGCAGAAGTCAGAGTGCCTTCAGCCTTGAAGTTCGTCAGACGCTGTCGGCTTATGTGGAGGAAGACCCGTCTTAATCTTATGCGTTCCTCACAGAGGTACCAACAACAAGCCAACAGACGTCGCCGTCCCGGGCCTACCCTGCGCCCCGGCCAGAGAGTCTGGCTCTCCACAAGAGACTTACTACTACGGGTGGAGTCTCGCAAGCTGTCCCAAAAATACATCGGTCCCTTTAAGGTTGCCAGGAGAGTTAACCCAGTTTCTTATCGCCTACACTTACCCAGATCCCTTAAGATTAATCCCACGTTTCACATTTCCTTATTAAAACCTGTTGTTTTTTCTCCCCTTGTCCCGGCAGACAGACCTCCCCCTCCGCCTCGTGTCATTGGAGGCCAGCCGGCTTATACCGTCCATCGGATACTGGATTCCCGCCGGGTGCAGCGGTCCTGGCAGTATCTGGTGGACTGGGAAGGCTACGGTCCCGAGGAGCGCTCCTGGGTTCCTGCCAAAGACATACTGGACCCTGACCTCATTCGTCGGTTCAGGGCCCTCCACCCCGAGAGAGCTGGTAGGAACGTCAGGAGCCGTTCCTAGGGGGGGAATTCTGTCAGGATTTGGCCAGGGTTGTTCCGGTTTTTGGTCACTAGATGCCCCCATTGTGCTTTTTGACCTTTTGTTTTCCCTTGATCCCCATTATTATTTGCACCTGTGCCTCGTTTCCCCTGATTGTATTTAAACCCTTAGTTTTCCTCAGTTCTTTGCTCTGTGTTTGTATGTTAGCACCCAGCCCTAGTATTCTGTGAACTCTTGTTGATCCCGGTGGACTCTCTTGTGGAATTCTGTTTTTGTTCTTGTTTATTTATTTTTGAGTATCTTTTGAGGCTTTTTATGCTATTCCTACCACCTTGTGGATTTACCTTTTTTGTCTTGGAGGATTACCTTTGTTCTTGTGGAATTCCTTTTGAGGTTGTGGAGTCACATGTTTTCCTGAAGGACTTCTCTTTTTACTTCATTAAATACACCGTCTCAAGTACTGCTGTGTCTGCCTCATCTTCTGGGTTCTGCCGACTATTCGTGGCTCAGTAGGTTAAGTGACTGTTTCTCACTCCGGAGACCCGGGTTCGTAACCGGGCCCTGACAGCTAGTTAAGGTCTTGTTGAGCAGCTAATTAGTAGAATCTGGTGTGTTAAATTAGGGTTGGACTGAAAGCTCACAGGACGGTAGATCTTCAGGAAGAGGGTTGGGCAGTCCTGGCCTATACCCACTCCAATTCATATACCGCCCCAACAGATCCACAGATGACACAATCTCAATCGAACTCCACACTGCCCTTTCCAACCTGGACAAAAGGAACACCTATGTGAGCACCTCCCTCTGCAACTGGATCCTGGACTTCCTGACAGGCCGCCCCCCAGGTGGTAAGGGTAGGCAACAACACTTCTCCCACGCTGATACTCAACACTGGTGCCCCTCAGGGGTGTGTACTTAGTCCCCTCCTGTACTCCCTGTTCACCCACGACTGCGTTTTCAAACATGACTCCAATGCCATCATCAAGTTTTCTGATGACACAACAGTGGTAGGCCTGATTACTGACAACGATGAAACAGCCTATAGAGAGGAGGTCAGAGACCTGGCAGTGTGGTGCCAGGACAAAAAAACTCTCCCTCAATGTGAGCAAGACAAAGGAGCTGATCGTGAAAAGGAAAAGGCGGGCCGAACAGGCCCCCATTAACATCAACAGGGCTGTAGTGGAGCAGGTTGAGAGTTTTAAGTGTCCACACCACCAACCAACTATCATGGTCCAAACACACCAAGAGGGTACGACACCACCTTTTCCCTGTCAGGAGAATAAAAAGATTTGGCATGGGTCCCCAAATCCTCAAAAAGTTACATCTACAGCTACATCATCGAGAGCATCCTACAGAGGGTAGTGCATCAGGCTCAGTACATCACTGAGGCCATCAAGGACCTACCTATAGGCAGTGTCAAAATTGTCAAAGACTGCATTCACCAGCTTCTACCCCCAAGCCATAAGACTGCTGAACAATTAATCAAATGGCCACACAGATTATTCACCCCTCCATTTGTTTTTACATTGCTGCTACTCACAGTTTATTATCTAGGCATACCAAGACTCCACCTAGAGCTGGCCGCCCGGCCAAACTGAGCACTCTGACAGAGCTAAAGGGTTCCTCTGTCGAGATTGGAGAACCTTCCAGAAGAACAACCAGAGGTTGCAGCACTCCACCAATCAGGCTTTTATGGTAGAGTGGGCAGACGAAAGCCACTCCTCAGTAAAAGGCACATGACAGTCTGCTTGGGAGTTTGACAAAATGCCCCTAAAGGACTCTCAGACCATGAGAAACAAAATTATCTGGTCTGATGAAACCAAGATTGAACTCTTTGGACTGAATACCAAGCGTCACATCTGGAGGAAACATGGCACTATCCCAGTGGAGACCCTTCATTCAGGGCAAGTGTGGCAGAGCCCCACGTGTATAGTTAAACTATATATATACATGTTTTTTTGTTATTGCCTGTTTTGCATGTTATTTTAGTATTAATACATGACACATGTCAATTTTTCAAGCAATGTAAAATATTTTTTTTGTTAGTAAAGCAGCATACAAACATGTTCTCTTTTTTGCTTTCTTGGGTAAGGCAGCTCCAAAATGCAGTTATTTCAGCAAAGCTCAGTGCTTTCTGTGGTGGTGGGGCATTCAGCTGAAAATACAAAGCGTAGGGGTTGGTAGTTGGTTCTCTAGTTGCGCTGTGATTGTCTCAGTGTTCTGTCACTCATGGGGACACTACGTCACCAAAAATCTAAGGGGAGAGCTAAAAAATTCAAGTCCCTTTGGTGCTGCCATAGAGTTACATTAGAAGTGCCAATCCGGGCCTCCCGGGTGGCGCAGTGGTTAAGGGCACTGTACTGCAGCGCCAGCTGTGCCATCAGAGTCCCTGGGTTCGCGCCCAGGCTCTGTCGTAACCGGCCGCGACCGGGAGGTCCGTGGGGCGACGCACAATTGGCCTAGCGTCGTCCGGGTTAGGGAGGGATTGGTCGGTAGGGATCTCCTTGTCTCATCGCGCACCAGCGACTCCTGTGGCGGGCCGAGCGCAGTGCGCGCCAGCCAAGGTTGCCAGGTGCACGGTGTAGCCTCCGACACATTGGTGCGGCTGGCTTCCGGGTTGGATGCGCGCTGTGTTAAGAAGCAGTACGGCTGGTTGGGTTGTGTTTCGGAGGACGCATGACATTCAGCCTTCGTCTCTCCCGAGCCCGTATGGGAGTTGTAGCAATGAGACAATATAGTAGCTACTACAACAATTGGATACCACGAAATTGGGAAGAAAAATGGGTAAAATTTAATTTAAAAAAAAGAAAAGAAAAGTGCCATCATTGGTCATTGGCCACAGATAAAATTACATCAAATCCCATTATATCTAGCTTTGATTGTACTGATCATGTCAACATCATACTTTCAAAATCTTAGCTAGCAAGCTAGATAAGCAGTCATCATCATGAATCGGCCATTGGAAACAAACATCACACAACAAGTTGGAAATCGCAAATTCAATCAATGAGTGATTTGGAAGGAATCAGTGGCTAGCTGCAAGAGTTGCAAAGCAGTCACTAGCCTGCTATTCAGTGGAGTGTGTGTGGTCCAAGTCTGGGTTTAAGGGTCTCTTTTCCAAGCTTAAAAGGATAAAAAAAAAGGATAAACATTCAGCACCATGGGCCATGTTCAAAACAGCGAGTTCAGGACAACTGGGAACTCCGGAAAAAAACAAGCTCCAACTGGGAAAATACGTTTTGTATGGTCATCCAACTTGTAATTCTAAGTCCGGAACTTGGGCCTCTTTCTAGAGCTCCGACCGGAAGATCACTGACGTCATGATTCAACCTTGTTCCCAGTTGTCTTGAAAGCACCATAAATCCAGAGAATGACAGACTCTGATTACAAAGTTAGATGACAAAATTTGTCCACAAGGACTGCCGCGCCACCTTCCTGTTCAAGTGAGCACAGCACAACAAGGTGAGTCCAAACATGTATTGTATGCTGCTGCATAAATGATGTAATATGCCAGGGAGATATGTATACTGTAGCTATGAAAGTAATACTAAGTGTATGTTGTGTATTAAGCTGTTAGAAGCCCATGTTCTGAATTTTGTCGCTGTACATTTCAAAAGAGCTGAACAAATATTTATATTGACTATGTCCGTCCTAGCTCGCTCATTAATGTCTTCATCGAAATAACGGATTACGTCTTATCCACTCGTTGTCCCCTTATGCCATAGTTTGTACATCTCAATTGTCAGTAGAAACCACGTTTGTTTAAGCAAGTCAGCCATATCAGCTATGTTTTTTATAAAGACAGTAAATGAGGCTGAATGAACTGTTTCACTGCCAGACGAGGCACCGCCAGATATAGCGGTGGTAAAGACTCCATGGTGCTGAAGGAAAGCTCTGCTGCTGGGACAGCTTTATGTAGGCCCTGACAGTTCGTGGGCACCGTTTGTCACCGTTATAGTGCAATTAATGTATTGTTTAGTGTTGTGTTGTGTAGTGGCTTGAGGGCATGCATCTAAAGAAATGTGGAGGAGTTTGCCCCCCCAAGATTTACATGCTAAAATTGCCAATGTACCATCCCTATGGTGAAGCATGGTGGTGGCAGCATCATGCTATGCTGTGGGGATGTTTTGAGAGGCAGGGACAGGGAGAGTAGTCAGGATCAAGGGAAAGATTAACGAAGCAAAGTACAGAGATCCTTGATGAAAACCTGCTACAGAGCACTTACGACCTCAGACTGGGGTGCAGGTTCACCTTCCAACACGACAACGACCCTAAGCACACAGCCAAGACAACACAGGAGTGGCTTCAGGACAAGTATTTGAATGACCTTGAGTGGCCCAGCCAAAGCCCAGGCTTGAACCTGAAGAGACCTGAAAAAAGATGCGCAGAAACTCTCCCCATCCAACCTGACAGAGCTTGAGAGGATCTGCAGAGAAGAATGGGAGAAACTCCCCAAATACAGGTGTGCCAAGCATCTAGCTTCATACCCAACAAGAATTGAGTCCGTTTCACCATAGCGCTTGATAGTTTTTAGTACTGCACTTAAATAAACTTTCAAAGTTCTTGAAATTTTCCGGATTGACTGACCTTCATGTCTTACAAAATTATGGATTGTCATTTCTCTTTGCTTATTTGAGCTGTTCTTGCCATAATATGGACTCTGTCGTTTACCAAATAGGGCTATCTTCTGTATACCACCCTTATCTTGTCACAACACAACTGATTGGCTCAAACACATTAAGGAAAGAAATTCCACAAATTAAATTTTAACAAGACACACCTTGTTGGGCTCTCAAGTGGGGGGGATAAGCTGTAATGTAAAAAAATGTGCAAAAAGTCAAGTGTCTTTGGTTTCAATATTAGGTATTTATTGTGCTTGCTGCTATCCTACTTGAAAGAAAATCATGTGAGAAAGAAAAAATGGCCACGTATCTACCGCCGGCGACATGTCCATGATACCTAGTAGGAAGCACTTCTAGTCGGCAGGCACAACACCGGAGCACTGGTAGCCGGCTTACTATCCACTCGTAGTGCAGCCCAATCAGCTACGCAAAACGGTCTTGAGAAGCAACAAATCTGCCCAATTAGTTGATTCGCTTTCCATACACCCACTCCTTTTGACACACCCAATCACTTATGCTCCGGTCGCCATATTGGGCTGCAGCTACTTGAAAATAAGCAGTCCTCCACAGGAATGAATGGAATTCTACAGTTTTTTAATTAAATGTTCCAAGGACAAAATTACATGTATTTAATATATATTTTTTTGTAGTTGGGGAGAGTAACATTTGAACATTAAAAAAATGATACTTTAAGGACATTTTTATTCTATATTTTGTCATTTATTTTTATGTTTAGCTCACATAATATAATTTGAAAGCATACATTAAGGTGTCTGAAATAGAATAAACATGGGAAAATGTGCATTTCTATAGCTTTCCAAAAATGTTTTAAGACTGGTGGGGAGAGTGCCAAGATGGAGGCGTGATGGCTTCAAAATTAGCATACCCTGTCAATGTATATTTAAGTAATTGATCAATATTGGTTTCCACTCTGGTTTTCACTCTGTCTGACATGACAAAATTTAAAAAGTCAGTCATTGTATAAGTCTACCGTACACCCAAAAACATTAGATGGTAAGAATTGTTATTATACAAGTAGCAGGGTTCTAAATTAAATGTTTATTACTATATCATAAAGAGTCCAAAATGAAGCTGTATCTGCACCAAAGCAAATTGTAAGTTGATTTGCATACACCAGTATCATTGCCTTTTCATATGCATGAGCCACCTTCACTTATTAAGTACTGACATAGGCCTACTGATCTGCAAATAATAGATGTTTACAATCATGCATTGCTAATTTGCCTCCAGTGTGGCACTGATAATCGGCAGGCAGATCCCTGTGCAGTCAGTCACTTTAAAGCGGTAATCAACAATAACAAAGCGTCTTCCCCACCTCTATTTGCGTCAGGTAGCCTAGTGGTTAAGAGTGTTGGGCCAGTAACAGAAAGATCACTGGTTCGATTCCCCGAGCCAGCAAGGTTATGCCCTTGAGAAAGGCAGTTAACCCCCAACAACAACTACACCCTAGGACCTAGGTGCTGAGGATGTTGATTATGGCAGCCCCCTCACCTCTCTGATTCAAAGGAGTTGGGTTAAATGCGGAAGACATATTTCGGTTGAATGCTTTCACTTGTGCAGCTGACTAGGTATCCCCTTTCCCTGGTTCTGTAAAAAAGTGGCAGGTTGGGGCAGGATAAATTGAACCACTCTCAAATTCAAAGACAGAGCTATGGATGCAAGGACTGACCATCTATGATATCAACATGATAGTTTTAATAATTTTTGGATGATATACATTGTTGTTTACATTTACTTTGTTTACAAACATTGGTGTAAAAAAGCTTATAGTTTGGCTTCTGATAGAGTATGTCAGTTCAACTAAGCTCATGAGGTATTTATAGGCTAGGCTATATTCTTCAAGAATCAACTTAACTCATTAAGTTACAAGTACAAAAATGGATGTAGCAACTGCTGATTGCCCATTTAAGAGCCAAGCATAATATGGAGCTGGCTTTGTAGCACTTGCGCGGACAATAAACTGGATCACTTCTACTCCAACTTCCGAGACATATACAAGGCCCTCCCCTGCCCTCCCTTCGACAAATCCGACCACGAGTCTATTTTGCTCCTACCGTCCTATAGGCAGAAACTCAAACAGGATGTACCTGTGGCAAGAAGCATTCAATGCTGGTCTGACCAATCGGAAACCATGCTTCAGGATAGTTTTGATCACACGGACTGGGAAATGTTCCAGGCAGCCTCAGAGAATAACATTGATTTATATGCTGATTCAGTGAGTGAGTTTATAAGGAAGTGCATTGGAGATGTTGTACACAATGTGACTATTAAAACCTACTCTAACCAGAAACCATGGATAGATGGCGGCATTCGCGCAGAGCTGAAAGTGCCCCAAGAAGGCATAGATAACTGAACTAAATTACTATCGCCCCGTAGGACTCACTTCTGTCATCATGAAGTGCTTTGAGAGACTGGTCAAGGATCATATCACCTCCACCTTACCTGCCACCCTAGACCCACTTCAGTTTGCATACCGCCCCAACAGGTCCACATCACACTGCATACTGCCCTATTCGCCATCTGGACAAGAGGAATACCTATGTAAGAATGTTGTTAATTGACAACAACTCAGCATTCAACACCATAGTTCCCTACAAGCTTATCATTAAGCTTGAGGCCCTGGGTCTCAACCCTGCCCTGTGCAATTGGGTCCTGGACTTTCTGATCGGGCCGCCACCAGGTGGTGAAGATAGGAAACAACATCTCCACCTCGATGATCCTCAACACTGGTTCCCCACAAGGGTGCGTGCTCAGCCCCCTCCTGTACTCCTTGTTCACCCATGACTGCATGGCCATGCAAGCCTCCAACTCAATCATCAAGTTTGCAGACGACACAACAGTAGTGGGCTTGATTACCAACAACAACAAGACAGCCTACAGTTAGGAGGTGAGGGCAATCGAGTGTAGGGTCAGGAAAACAATCTCTCACTCAACGTCAATAAAACAAAGGAGATGATCGTGAACTTCAGGAAACAGCAGATGGAGCACCCCCCTATCCACATCAATGGGACAGCATTGGAGAAGGTGGATAGTTCCTTGGCTTACACATCACGGACAAACTGAAATGGTCCACCCACACAGACAGTGTGGTGAAGAAGGCACAACAGCGCCTCTTCAACCTCAAGAGGCTGAAGAAATTTGGCTTGTCACCTAAAATCCCACAAACTTTTACAGATGCACAATTGAGAGCATCCAGTAGGGCTGTATCGCCGCCTGGTACGGCAGCTGCACCGCCCTCAACCGCAAGGCTCTCCAGAGGGTGGTGCGGTCTGTACAACGCATCACCGGGGACAAACTACTTGCCCTCCAGGACACCTACACCACCCAATGTCACAGGAAGGCCAAAAAGATCATCAAGGACAACAACCACCCGAGCCACTGCCTGTTCACCCTGCTACCATCCAGAAGGCAAGGTCAGTACAGGTGCATCAAAGCTGGGACCGAGAGATTGAAGAACAGCTTCTATCTCAAGGCCATCAGAGTGTTAAACAGCCATCACTAACAGAGGCTGCTGCCTACACACATACCTGAAATCATTGGCCACTTTACTAAATGGATCACTAGTCACTTTAAATAATGCCACTTTAATAATGTTTACATATCTTACATTACTCATCACATATGTATATAATGTATTTTATACCATCTATTGCATCTTGTCTATGCCACTCGGTCATCGCTCATCCATATCTTTAATGATGAGTACATATGTACATATTCTTATTCCATCCCTTTAGATTTGTGTGTATTAGGTAGTTGTTGTGGAATTGTTAGATTACTTGTTAGATATTACTGCACTGTCGGAACAAGAAGCACAAGCATTTCGCTACAGTCACATTAACATCTGCTTACCATGTGTATGTACGTGACCAATAAAATTGTATTTTATTTGTACCACAGGAGGTTGGTGGCACCTTAATTGAGGAGGACGGGCTCGTGGTAATGTCTGGAGCCGAATCAAGGGAATGGTATCACATATATCAAACACATGGTTTCCATGTGTTTGATACCATTCCATTTGCTCCATTCCAGCCATTATTATGAGCTGTCCTCCACTCAGCAGCCGCATGTGCTTTGTACCCTCAGGAGAAGCAACAGGATATGTTTTTGTGCACAGCAGTGAGCATAGTCAGGTTTGAAGCAAAAACAGTACATTGGTTGAGGTGATCAGGTTTGTTTACAGAGCACT
The DNA here is from genome assembly GCF_013265735.2 of Oncorhynchus mykiss. NCBI lineage: Eukaryota > Metazoa > Chordata > Actinopteri > Salmoniformes > Salmonidae > Oncorhynchus > Oncorhynchus mykiss. The sequence continues at coordinate 22,578,267 of NC_048572.1, read as the reverse complement.
GAGCATGAGTTTGGCTGATCAAAACATCGGTGACAACCGCTAGGAGCAGGGCGCACGTACCGCACGCCTGCAGAGGCGTTTGGATATTCATAAAACATGGAACCAGCAAAGGCTCCAAAAGCATTGGATTGTTTCCACTGTTACAACTGTATTCATGTGTCTCTCAACATGTCAGAAATGTCAAATACTGATATAAAAACGCGTATTAATACAAATTAAATCTACACTGTTAAAGTGTTGTATTCTGTATACTTATAGCCTACCTTAACAGAGCATCTCATTGTCATTCTTAACATTATGATTCAGGATAGTTGATTCTGTAATTATAATTATGAAGGTTGATAAACTCGTGGATAACACATCCACGCGTATCCTAATGATATAGTTTTATGAATTGGTACATGTATAGATCCTGAACAGTTTTAGGAGTCAATAGATAGCCTAATAATCTGTCCATTTGGTCATTTTCTCACCTCTTTGCGCAAAATTGGGGAACAGCTTCTATGCATGTTGAACTTTCCAAAGCTGTGAAAAGTGAGTTCATGTTTTCCCACTCTTGCCTTAAACAGAAATAGCTGCAATGAGGTAATGTGCCTCGATGTTTCTGCTGTAAACGCGGGAGGCGATTGGTGCGGGAGGGTGGCGAAGGCTCTGCTCCACATTTTTTGCGATCCTGAATCCAGACTTTCGTTTCGTCAGATTCAAGATTTGGCTCGCTCCGCCCATGACTGGTTGTATAGTATATCAGCACTGGGCGAGGGCGCTTGAAACAGTTTTTTATTTTTTTCTGAGCTTAGGTTGAAAGTACGCTATCTTGGTTTTCAGAATGCACAGTGTTCACTGAGTTGGGACTACATATCGCATAAACTGGACTGATATAGTTACTCGTGTTGTGCTGACAGCGGAACCACATCCAAGGGATCCAGTCAAGTTTTGTGTATGGACAACAGCCTAGGAGTGACCTGCGGGAAATTTATACACTGAAAAAAAAGTAATTACAATATCACGGAGACATTTGATACAACCTTGCAGCTCTGTTATTATTGTGAACCAGTGTACAGTTACATTTTATACATAGTGTTTAATATTAATGTTTTGCATGGGAAGTATGCTTCTAAATACTTTGTAATTTGATAATTTGTAGGCTTTAACAGCAAGACTATTTACTGGGTGATAATCCTTCCCACTTTCATTGTGCGTAATTTATTGGATAAGCTAATGATGTTTGTCTTATCCTGTCGATATAAATGACATTTTATTTTTTAATTTGTGACAGCTTGGGGAATGGTAGACCGCATGATGGCAATGAACCATGGACGATTCCCTGAAGCTATTAATGGTCTCCACCATCACCACCCAGCACGCAGAATGGGCATGGGGCAGTTCTCGAACCCATTACACCATCAGCAACAACAACAGCAGCAGCAACAGCAGCATGGTTACACTACTGGTATTATGGGAGATCATTTGCACTACGGAGGGGGAAATGTAACATCTAACCACGGAATTAGACATTCTGTGGGTTCGGGGAATGTAAATGTAAACGCTGGACACCCAAACGGCAACATGCCTCCCGGTGCGCGCTATAGCTCTCAATTTGTGGGACCCACCGCCGCCGTCCCCACTCAAGGACAGCTCGCAGCAAGTATGCAGTTACAAAAGCTCAACACGCAGTACTACAGCCACCATACACATCCCTCTCATCATCATTATATGCATGAGTTGCATCCTGCGAATCATCAACTTAACGGGACAGGACAACAGTTCAGAGATGGCAACGCGAAACACAGCACGTCCAGTTTGCCTCCACAGGCGCACCATTTGCCTGCTGCAATACTGCCCCCCAACGTCATTGACACGGACTTTATTGATGAGGAGGTCTTGATGTCTCTGGTCATTGAGATGGGCCTGGACCGAATAAAGGAGCTACCTGAGCTGTGGTTAGGACAGAACGAGTTTGATTTCATGACAGACTTCGTATGTAAGCAACAGCCAAGCCGAGTGAGTTGTTAAATCTCAGCAAGTGGATTTATACAGTCATCTACTCAAACAGACTTTAAAGCATTCCTGTTTGTCTCTTAAACTCAAGCATTCGAGAGAGATCTGCAATATACCAATGGAGAACCATTCAAACATGTAGGCTATACTAGATCAATTCCTCTAATATTTGGAAGGTAATAGGCTTACACTGCAGACATCATGGAAATGAGTTTGTTTGAGTAGGAATGCACTACAATCTCAATCGAGTCTGTCAGAAGGAAAATCTTCAGATCCATGAAATGCATCATTACTTAATTGAACAACTGAACATGGGAAATCAAGGAAACCTACCAGAGTAGAGCTGTCTGCTTATTTGAATAGTCCTCAAAGAAAATAGAGATGTACAATGGTGTGCTTGGTATATTTATTTTCCTGCCTCATTCAAACATTTTGGATGACAGAAGATGTTGAATTATTATGAATTGCAAATGAACCATATTCTAAATGATCTTAAGTGGTTAAGAAACATGCTTCTAGACAAGTGCTGTGTCATTGTTCCCTACAATAATATACTGTAAAATTTTGTTGCGATATACTTATCAGATATCTGTAATGTAAAATGATTTGTCTATCATGGAAGAGAACTGCAACTTGTGTTTTTTTTCTCTTCTCCCCTGCAAATGTCTTTCTAACATTGCTTGTATCCCAGCCAGGATGCGGTGTGAGTGAACTTGGCTGTCTTGGTTATTGTAAAGGTTAATTGTAGGAGAGATGTGGATCCTTCAATAACAGAGGGAGTGATGTGTTGAGGTGTGGGTATTGTCCACATGCTTAAATGGGACCTGTCTGGTAGAAAGAGTGAGACAAAATATTGTCTTTGGAAAAAGGATACTCCTTGCCTGAATACCCGGCCCCCTCCCCCCTGCTCCTTTCTTTGTGGACAATAAATGGTGTGGAATGTTATCAAGGTAGAGAGTATAATTTCACAGGATGTTTTCTTCCTCATCAGTTCTGAGAATTGACACCACTGTGCTTATTTAGTGTATGCGATACATGGCAATACTACTGTGTTGAAGCTTTCCAGGAAAGTTGGACAGTATTTTTGTAATTTATTCTATTTTAATTTGCAAACATGAATAAAGCAGCTGAAGTGCATTACTGAAGTGAACATGGTGTGATTGTGGGTGTTGGCATCCGTTCCATGTGTTTTCAATTTGTGGGGTTTGTTGTTGCATACTTTTGCATAGTGGCAGGACAAAAAACAACTATCCTTTTACATTCAGATTTCAGTTTGGTTCACATGGGCCCAAAGTTGTGGTTAGGGAAAGGGGGATACCTAGTCAGTTGTGCAACTGAATGCATTCAACTGAAATGTGCCTTCTGCATTTAACCGAACTCCTCTGAATCAGAAAAGTGCGGGGGGCTGCCTTAATCGACATCCACGTCTTTGGTGCCCGGTTAGTGTTGTTGTGAGGAAATACTACACTCTTAGGTTCTAGATAGCACCTTTTTTTCTAAGAGTGTAGTTCTGAGACTAACCACTAATGATGCATACAGCCTAAAAATACCCAACCACCTAACAATTCTAGTACTTATTACATAGGTATTACAAAGAAGTCTAGTGTTTTGCATCCCTGTGATTGAAACTATGCATGCATAGAAATACAGTGCAATGAGAGTTTCACTTTGTCCTTGAAACTAAGATAACACACCTGTGTTATTTATTATTTACAATGATACCTCTGCAGATATTGGACAATGATCTAATGTGATACTGTTTTTAGTTATGCTTGATATGCCATGTAAGAAGGCACTGCCATTGAATGCTGATTGTAAAAGGTCGGTCTTATTGTCAAGCTAGTTAATAAGTACACTCCTATTGTTTTCACCAAACTGTAAATAAGAAAAAAAATGTAAAAGATTTAACACTTTCCTTGGATGACAATGAACTATGAAATAACTTTTAGACTTTTCAGTCCATAATACCTGTTTCTATGGATCTTTAATGGTGCGAGAGAGAGGAACCAAACACATACAAACGTCCTCCAGTGATTTTTAAAATTTCACTGTTGAAAAGCGATATAAATACAGTAAAGCACACACACACTACAGGGTAAAAAAAAAAAAAATTGAGCAAAATGGTGTCTTTTAGACACAACTGCAAACTTCAAGGAGTTGGTTTGATGGGAAGTGCTTGAGGAACAATTTAGGAGCAACAGAGAACCCCCCCCCCCCCCCCCCCCCCCCTCCCTCACCACTTGTGCTATGTCATGACTTACCTGGACCACCTATTGAGATGTGCCTTTTGTTAAGTAAATCAGGTGTTAAATGAGGTGAAAATGAGACTGGAGTGCCACTAGGAAGTACTCAATGAGATTATAGAATGAACCCTGAGATGTTACGCTGCAGGCGTCTAACCTTTACCATGCTAATGTTCAGTGGCTTCATCTGTTGAGCTCTCTCTCACTGTCTGACGAGACCTGAACCGTTTCTCAGCCAAGGCAATTATACTACTGACTGTTCACTCCTAATTTATGTATCTATTACAGGGAGTTAATTTGAAGAGAATTTTAAACATGGCTTAAATCAATAATTGAGACTAATAAAAGTGCAGGGAGATGAGTCCCAGGTGAGATTTTTACTGAATATTGAAGTGGAGACTCATTCATCCCAGAGGCAATCTACCCTGTATTGTCCTTGAGTTTTTCCCCCATTTCCAAATCAGTCATCCCTTTCATAACAAAGAAAGGATTGGATTCAGAGGACACACTTTAAAAAGAAGCTTGAATTGTTAGCAGGGAGAGACTGAATAGTTGAAGGGTTATCAGTAAATTGCAATAATTCCTGAAATTGGTGTCATTGACTATAAAAAAAACTAAATTGACACATCAATACACTAGGTTAGCAATAGAGACCCTTGTCTTTGTGAAGTGTGCTGTGCAATCCCTTTAATTATACTGAACAAAACATGTAAACACAACATGCAACAATTTCAAAGATTTTACTGAGTTACAGTTCATAGAAGGAAATCAGTAAATGTAAATCAATTCATTAGGCCCTAATATATGGATTTCACAGGGGCGCAGCCATGGCTGGGCCTGGGAGGGCATAGGCCCACCAACTTGGGAGCCAGGCCCACCCACTGGGGAGCCAGGCCCAGCCAATCAGAGGGAGTTTTCCCCCACAAAAGGGCTTTAATACAAACAGAAATACTCCTCAGCAACCCCCCACCCCCACCCCACACCCCTCCTTAGATGATCCTGCAGGTGAAGAAGCCGGATGTGGAGGTCCTGGGCTGGCGTGGTTACACATGACCTGTTGTTGTGAGGTCGGTTGGATGTACTGCCAATGACGTTGGATGCGGCTTATGGTTGAGAAATGAACATTAAATTCTCTGGCAACAGCTCTGTTAGACATTCCTGCAGTCAGCATGACAATTGCATGCTCACTGAAAACTGTAGACATCTGTGGATTTGTGCTGTGTGACAAAACGGGACATTTTAGAGTGGCCTTTTATTGACCCCAGCACAAGGTGCACCTGTGTAATGATCATGATGTTTAATCAGCTTTTTGATATGCGACGCCTGATAGGTGGGTGGATTATCTTGGCAAAAGAGAAATGCTCACTAACAGGGATGTAAACAAATTTGTGCACAACATTTGAGACAAATATACTTTTTGTGCATATGGAACATTTCTGGGATCTTTTATTTCAGCTCATGAAACATGGGACCAACACCAACAACTACAAGTTGCGTTTATATTTTTGTTCAGTATACAGTGCATTCGGAAAGTATTCTGACCTCTTGACTTTTTCCACATTTTGTTACGTTACAGCCTTATTCTAAAATTGATTAAATCGTTTTAAGCAAATGTATTACTAATAAAAAACTGAAATATTACATTTACATAAGTATTCAGACCCTTTACTCAGTACTTTGTTGAAGCACCTTTGGCAGCAATTATTAGTATTCTTGGGTAGGACACTACAAGCTTGGCACACCTGTATTTGGTGAGTTTCTCCCATTCTTCTCTGCAGATCTGCTCAAACTCTGTCAGGTTGGATGGGCAGCGTTGCTGCTCAGCTATTTTCAGTTCTCTCCAGAGATGTTCGATCGGGTTCAAGTCTGAGCTCTGGCTGGGCCACTCAAGGACATTCAGAGACTTGTCCCGAAGCCACTCCTGCATTGTCTTGGCTGTGTGCTTAGGGTTGTTGTGCTGTTGGAAGGTGAACATTTACCCCAGTCTGAGGTGCTGAGCACTCTGGAGCATATTTTCATCAAGGATCTCTCTGTACTTTGCTCCATTCATCTTTCTCTCAATCCTGACTCGTCTCCCCGTCCCTGCAGCTGAAAAACATCCCCAAAGCTTGATGCTGCCACCACCATTCTTTACTGTAAGGATGGTTCCAGGTTTCCTCCAGACGTGACGCTTGGCATTCAGGCCAAATAGTTCAGTCTTGGTTTCGTCAAACCAGAGAATCTTGTTTCTCATTGTCTGAGAGTCTTTATGTGCCTTTTACTGAGGAGTGGCTTCCGTCTGGCCACTCTACCATAAAGGCCTGATTGGTGGAGTGCTCCAGAGATGGTTGTCCTTCTGGAAGGTCCTCCCACCTCCACAGAGGGACTCTAGAGCTCTGTCAGAGTGACCTTTGGGTTCTTGGTCACCTCCCTGACTAAGGCCCTTCTCCCCTGATTGCTCAATTTGGCCGGGCGGCCAGCTCTAGGAAGAGTCTCCCACTCTGCAGAAATGGAATTGAAACTTCTTCCATTTAAGAATGATGGAGGCCACTGCGTTCTTGGGGAGCTTCAATGCTGCAGACATTTTTTGGTATACTTCTCCAGATCTGAGCTTCGACAAAAATCTTGTCTCGGAGCTCTATGGACAATTCCTTCGACCTCATGGCTTGGTTTTTGCTCTGACATGCACTGTCAACTGTGGGACCTTAAATAGACAGGGGTGTGCCTTTCCACATCATGTCCAATCAATTGAATTTACCAAAGGTGGACTCTAATCAAGTTGTAGAAACATCTGAAGAATGATCAATGAAAACAGGATGCACCTGAGCTCAGTTTGAGTCTCATAGCAAAGGGTCTGAATACTTATCTAAATAAGATATATCTGGTTTTTATATTAATACATAAGCAAAAAATTCTAAAAACCTGTTTTCACTTTGTCATTATGGGGTATTGTGTTTAGATTGATGGGAATTTGATTTTATTTGATCCATTTTAGAATAAGGCTGTAAAGTAACAAAACGTGGAAAAAGTCAAGGGGTCTGAAAACATTTTCCGAATGCACTGTATATTAATTATTACAGTGAAGAGGAGTATCATTATGCCAAAAACCATAGCTATTGCTCTGCTGGTCAATCTGTGTGCCATTTACACCTTATTGGGTGTGCAAACAAGCCCTGATTTGTATGTTTACAGTTTCTAGTAGAAGGAATACAATTACCTGTCCTTAAAAAAGGCTAAATGCTTTGTGATTAATTTTGCTCACAGGTGTGCACAGATTTTTTGTTGAAGACTTAATCACCACCATTTAAAGAACCAATCTGTACTTTCAACACCCTAACCCTGCCACTGTTTGGAAACTGATGGATTATGCTGGGTACAAATAGAATTAAAGGCAACCCAGAGGGATCTGCACTATCCAAGGTACTCTCTCTCACCCTGAAGGCATAGTGCTCAGGAGGAGCACTATGCCTCTTCTTCTTTCCATCCCAAGGTGAGAGAGAGTACCTTGGATAATACAGATCCCTCTGGGTTGCCTTTAATTCTATTTGTACCCAGCACCAGCAATATTTAATGTTTTGTATCTCCACTGGTCTTAGATGTGGCAAATATGTACATGCTTTTTCAACTTTGGGATTTTTATACTGTGTATCTCTCTTGATCAATGTCAATCTACATTCTGTTTCTGAGGCATCATGTTGGAGAGGAGTCACGTTGCAGAGGAGTTTTACATTCAAAATACACATGTAGAACTGCGTAACAGGGCCACTTTCATCTTGCACATACAAGATACACTCCACTGACTTCCTTGACAGTGTATCTCTCCAACTTATCTTTCTTTAATGACATGTTCAGGTTCTCTGGAGTGTTAAAGCAGGAGAGTGTCTTGGTTAACAATGAATCTGATATGAGAGGAGGAGGAGAGGAGCAGCTAGGGCCTGTAATGCTGTAGGAGACAGAAACAGAATGTAGATTGACATTGATCAAGAGAGATACACAGTATAAAATCCCCAAAGATGAAAAAGCATGTACATATGCCACATCTAAGACCAGTGGAGATACAATACATGAAATACCAGATCAAACATATAGTCAGCTTTCATGGTCGGATCATCTGATTGTTGGTCTACAGTATGTTTGATTTAAACAAGCAATTGCTTTCTGTCCCAAAGTTTTTCTGAAATCATACCACAAAGCTTTCTTTGCGCTTCACTTACAAATTCACTGCACATACTGCAGGACTCCAACTCAACTCCATGAAAAGGAAAGAGTCACCTTGGGTCAAATTAAAGCAATGCTTTAGATCTCTGTTGCTTATGTAACATGCACTCAGGGTATCCTACCTTTTATAACAGCTACTGCAGCACTGGAATATGAGTTGGCAAGACGGAGCAGGTCCACAGTTGACTACGGAATGTTTGATTGTGCCAATTATACTGGTGCCTAGCAGTAAGTAATCTTGTCATACAGTGTCAGTCGGAGCAAAGCGAAGATGAAAGGAACCTTCTGAAAAGTACATGGAAGACATAATAGATTTTGTTAATGAATAAACTAACCACAGATACTTAATAGTTTCTGGTCTATTACAGAGACTTTTGACATAAATAAATAATGTATCATATTTATTTATAGCACATTCATTTGTTTCTGGGCTCCCGATACATTGAATCAGTTTAATATAACAAACGCCTTTGATCAATCTGACAGAAAGATGGTTAAGTGTGATGTTAAATCTATACTGAACAAAAAATATAAATGCAACATGCAACAATTTCAACGATTTTCCTAAGTTACAGTTCACAAGGAAATCAGTCAATTGAAATAAATATATTTGGCCTTAATCTATGGGCCGGGGAGCCAGGCCTAGACAAGCAGAATGAGTTTTTCCCCAAAAAAGGGCTTTATAACAGACAGAAATACTCCGCAATTTCATCAGCTGTTTGGGTGACTGGTCTCAGACAATTCCGCTGGTGAAGAAGCCGGAATCAGAGGTCCTGGTCTGCGGTTGTGAGGCCAGTGTCTAACGACATTAGAGGCAGCTTATGGTAGAGAAATTAAGATTCAATTCTCTGGCAACAGCTCTGGTGGACATTCCTGATGTCAGCATATAAATTGCACACTCCCTCAACTTGAAACATCTGTGGCATTGTGTTGTGTGACAAAACGGCACATTTTAAAGTGGACGTTTATTGTCCCTAATACAAAGTGCACCTGTGGAATGATCATGTGTAACAATATTGCTTCCGTCCCTCTCCTCGCCCCTACCTGGGCTCCTCTGCACACATCGACAACAGTCACCCTCGAAGCATCGTTACCTATCGCTCCACAAAAGCCACGGAACTTGCAGAGAAAGGGAAACAACTACTTCAAGGGCTCAGAGTGAGTGATGTCACTGATTGAAACACTATAAGCACGCACCCCGCTAACTAGTTAGTCATTTCACACTGGTTACACATGCTGTTAATCAGCTATTTGATATTCCACCCCTGTCAGGTGGATGGATTATCTTGGCAAAGTGGAAATGCTCATTAACAGCGATGTAAACACATTTGTGCACAACATTTGAGAGAAATAAGCTTTTTTGTGCACATGGGCAATTTCTGGGATCTTTTATTTCAGCTTATGAAGAAACATGGGAACAACACTTTACATATTGAATTATAATTTTGTTCAGTATAGATGAAAAGCTACAACCAAGGTTAATTTGCTGTCTACCAATACATCTTACTCAGGATGGAACGGTCTCTGACTCTGTTGAACGTCTTTTCTTTGAGGTGGAGGACATTATAAACAATTGAGCTGCAAGCACTCATTGATATAATTAAGCCTTGAGCGCAATGTAAAAATCTCTCTCTCGCTCTCTCTTTCCCTCTCTCTCTCTCTGTGTGTGTGTGTTGTAATTAGTGAGACATTTATAAAGTACTAAATCCATGGAGGACATTGAGAGTTATATTTCCCATTATACAGACTGATGGCCTCCCTAAGATCAGTATTGCTATAGCAATTATCTCGCATTAGCAAGTACATGTGAATGCTGGCTAGGTAGATTTTCTGATGCTCTCTGCTGATGGCTACAGTGCATTCAGAAAGTATTCAGATCCTTCCACATTTTGTTACGTTACAGCCTTATTCTAAAATGGATTAAATCGTTTTTTGTCCCTCATCAATCTACACACGATGCCCCATAATGACAAAGCAAAAACAGGTTTTTAGAAATCTTTGCTAATAATAAAAAAAATCTGAAATATCACATTTTCATAAGTATTCAGACCCTTTACTCAGTACATTGTTGAAGCTTATTTGGCAGAAATTACAGCCTTGAGTCTTCTTGGGTATGATGGAGGTGTCATAACTTTCCCTCCTAAGTGAGGATCAGCGAGAGCCCCTACTCCACCACCAGAGAGGAAGGGGGGGAAGTTGGCCAGTTTTATGACTGTCGTAAATACCTTGCAGGAACTCTCTCTCCCACTCTGCAGAAATTGAAAAAAAAAAATCCCTTTGTTACAACAGAGAGAGACTTTGCAGTACTGTAACATCAAAAGGTTGAACTTTGAGACAATATTCCCAATACAAAGAATGTGGGAATTGGTCGGGAGGGACTTAAAGAACAATTATGTCAGATCAGTTGTTGTTGTGTGATATTATTAAGGACGGTATAACCAAATAACGGTAACTCTACAACTGTATATGTCCCAGTTACATCTAAATGTTGTGGAACTTATATGATTAAATATGAAACTATTTGTGAGAAGATGAAATGTGATTTTAGCCTTCTAAATGAGATAATTGTTTTTAATGTAAGGTTTTACCCAGTCAGTAAGCACGCACATGTGAGTACAGACCTTGTGGCAGCGTGATGGAACCGCCCTCCAAGACAAGGGCATAAAAGGACAGCTAACAAAATGTACATTAGACCAGAGAACGTGAGGACCATCCACACGTAGAAATGGTTTGAATCTCTACAGACCAGAATACGGACGGTAAGCCGGACGTTTAAAATGGTTAGACTCTACATTAGACAAGCGTGCCCGATGAAAGGTACGAATGGTTAGAAACTCTGAAACTTTCAACAGAGAAGAAGAACATTTCTACCAGACCAGACAGCGTGAAGAGGTGGCTACACTGCTGAGAAATGGTTTAAAACTAAAGACCAGTCGAACTACAGCGCGAGCGGGATATGGCAAAATGGTTTGAAACTACAATACCAGAAAATGGTAAGACCCTCTGAAATTCTCTCAAAGAAGAAGACTACACAGGAACATTCAGTCTGCAGCTGTTAGCCTAGGAAACTCGATTTAAGACGAGACAAAGAACAATTTCCTCTCACCATTATAGGTATCTCTAGGGTATCTATTCTAAACAAACAGAGTGAAGGACGAGGCCCGCTGAATACCACGTGGTACACCTCTGGAAGATCTGTCCTAACAGACACTCATAGACCAACCTACTACAACTACAAAGGACATGGTGACCTCTGGTGGACAACCAGAGACTTACACAACCAGATCATTTCTGTTGACTGACTCCACAGACTGATCGGGCATTTTCAACAGAGAGAGACAACAAAGACATACAAGCGTAAATATGTGTTGCAATCCTAAATCCAAATGAGCGGTTGTTAGGGTGCTAAATATCCACATTTACGATGAGCATATTATACAACTGTATGCTGAATTCCTTTGTCTCTCCTCCTCCTGCACTTTTGTTCCCCACCCCCTTTCGTTGTGTAACCAGCCATCATATTGGGTTAGTCCACTAGGGACTTTTCATTGCATTATGTTAATATTCAATACTATACTGTGTGTGTGTTTATGTATTCCTTTGTGATTATTTCATTAGTTAGTAAATAAACAATTAAGCCAATTTGTGTAAGCATCATGGAGACTAGGGTTCATGCAGATTTATAGGATATTACGACGTTCAGACTGAAATAGGAGCAAATGATTGATGGATGACGGGAGAGTATATCAAGATATTCAAATATTTTAGTTAATTCGGGAAACGGTAACTCGTTCAAAATACTTTCCCCGTGGTGCCGCAGATTACTACTTAATTAATTGTTATATGATTAATTATATATGATTAATAATAATAATAATAATTGAACGTGGAATGTAATTATTCAATGAATAGCCGTCATCGCATTAATGATAGCAACGTCACGACAGAGGCCACTTGCCTAGTTAAATAAAGGTTGAAGAAAATAAATAAATAAATGGCGCTACAAGCTTGGCAAGCTTGGTATTTGGGGAGTTTCTCCCATTCTTCTCTGCTGATCCGCTCAAGCTCTGTCAGGTTGGATGGAGAGCATCACTGCACAGATATTTTCAGGTCTCCCCAGAGATGTTCGATCGGGTTCAAGTCCGGGCTCTCTACAACATAAAATCCATGTTTACGTGTGTATAGTGCGCATGTTATTGTGTGTTTGTATACATGTGTCTGTACCTATGTTTGTGTTGCTTCACAGTACCCGCTGTTCCATAAGGTGTATTTTTATATTCTTTTTAAATCTAATTGCACTGCTTGAATGAGTTACTTGATGTGGAATAGAGTTCCATGTAGTCATGGTTCTATATAGTTCTGTGCGCCTACCATAGTCTGTTTAGGACTTGGGGACTGTGAAGAGACCTCTGTTGTTATGTATTGTGGGGTATGCATGGGTGTCTGAGCTGTGTGCCAGTAGTTCAAACAGACAGCTCGGTGCATTCAACATGTCAAAACCTCTCACAAATACAAGTAGTGATGAAGTCAATCTCTCCTCCACTTTGAGCCAGGAGAGACTGACATGCATATTATTAATGTTAGCTCTCTAAGGGCCAGCTGTGCTGCCCTGTTCTGAGCCAATTGCAATTTTCCCAAGTCTCTCTTTGTGGCACCTGGCCACACAACTGAACAGTAGTCCAGGTGCAACAAAACTAGGGCCTGTAGGGCCTGCCTTGTTGATAGTGCTGTTAAGAAGGCAGAACAGCGCTTTATTATGGACAGACTTCTCCCCATCTTAACTACTATTGTATCAATATGTTTTGACCATGACAGTTTACAATCCAGGGTTACTCCAAGCAGTTTAGTCCCTTCAATTTGCTCAATTTCCACATTTTTCATTACAATATTTAGTTCAGGTTTAGGGTTTAGTGAATGATTTGTCCCAAATACAATGATTTTAGTTTTTGAAATATTTAGGACTAACTTATTCCTTGCCACCCATTCTGAAACTAACCACAGCTCTTTGTTAAGTGTTTGCAGTCACTTCACTTGTTGTAGTAGCTGACGTGTATAGTGTTGAGTCATCCGCATACATATACACACTGGCTTTACTCAAAGCCAGTGTGGCATGTCGTTAGTTCCGTTGTTTTCCACACGTCTTCATTGATAGCTAAATTAAACTTTCAAGAACAATGCAATGCTTCTGAATACTTTCCAAATACACTGTACATTTAATTTGTGGTCCTTTAGCAGATGCTCTTATCCAGAACGACTTACACTTACTGCATTCATCTTAAGATAGCTAGGCGGGACAACCACATGTCACAGTCATGGGAAGTAAGTGTTCCCTCAATAAAGTAGTTATCAGCAAAGTCAGAGCTAGTAGGGGGGGAAAATTCAAGTGGGAGTGTGAGTTCACGAAAGACTTTAAAAATATGTATGTTGGGTTGGGGTGCAGGGTTTGAGTGTGTAGGGTTTGAGCATGGCCTGAACGTAGGGTACTAGCGAAGTAGGATACTGTGCAGTACAACAGACAAGCCATGGCTTTCACTATCAACCTCCACATACTGTCAAGCTGCTGAGATAGTGCCCCATCCCCCACCCCAATCCTGGCCACCTCAATCATGTTCTGAATAATTACATTTAGGATTCTAATCCCAGTCCAGCAGTAGGATTCAACATATTCTTCTGCTCAGTCAATCCACATCAATCAGATGAATCTGAGTTGCCATTTAGCCAGTCATTGAATTTGACCATATAGAGGGTTCGGGGTCAGTAGCTACATTTCTTTTAAATATACAGTTCAGTGCTGGCCTATGAAATAGATGGTGCAGAGGCAAAGCTTCCACATGAAATCCATGAAATGAAATAATTAACATTTATGACTTGGCAAGAAGTAGAAGTAGTGTTGCAGCTGGTGGTAAATCAGGGCGCCAACGCAGTTACAAAATGCACTCTGGAGCAGTTAAATGCTCATCATCGGGAGTCATTCCATAAAAGTTTTAATTAAAAAGAGGTCATTTAGATGGCCCAGTGCCATTTTGGCTGCCTCCTGTAAATGTTGATAGCTGATGTCCATCATATATTCCATTGGATTAAATGTATACACATTTGTATGAGTCCTACAAACAGCTCTATTAAATACTTCTATATAACATGAGACATGGCCGTTTTTACAGCAGTCGCAACACAACATAAGCTTTAACTAGGGCCAGGGGAGGAGGTTATCATGACCACATGATACACTACATGACCACAATTATGTGCTCATCGAACATCTCATTCCAAAATCATGTGCATAAAAAATCAAGATGCTGGAACATTGCTGCGGGGACTTACTTCCATTCAGCCACAAGAGCATTAGTGAGGTCAGCCACCGATGTTGGGTGATTAGGCCTGGCTCGCAGTCGCTGTTCCGATTCATCCCAAAGGTGTTCGATGGGTTTGAGGTTAGGGCTCTGTGCAGGCCAGTCAAGTTCTTCCACACCAATCTTGACAAACCATTTCTGTATGGACCTCGCTTTGTGCATGGGGGCATTCTCATGCTGAAACAAGAAAGGGCCTTCCCCAAACTGTTGTCACAAAGTTGGAGGCACAGAATTGTCTAGAATGTCATTGTATGCTGGAGCATTAAGATTTCCCTTCACTGGAACTAAGGGGCCTAGCCGAACCATGAAAAACAGACCCAGACCAGTATTCCTCCTCCACCAAACGTTATAGTTGGCACTATGCCTTCGGGCAGGTAGCATTCTCCTGGCATCCGCCAAACCCATATTCATTGGTCAGACGGTGAAGCGTGATTCATCATTCCAGAGAATGCATTTCTACTGCAGTCCAATGGCGGTTGCTCGACCATGTAAACCTATTTCATGAAGCTCCGACGAACAGCTCTTGTGCTGACTTTGCTTCCAGCAGTTTGGAACTCGGTAGTGAGTGTTGCAACCGAGGACAGACAATTCAGTACTCGGCTGTCCCCTTCTGTGAACTTGTGTGGCCTACCACTTCACGTCTGTGCCGTTGTTGCTCCTAGGTGTTCCACTTACAGTTGACTGGGGTAGCTCTAGCAAGGCGAAATTTGACAAACTAACTTGTTAGAAAGGTGGCACCCTATGACGGTGCCACGTTGAAAGTCACTGAGCTCTTCAGTAAGGCCATTCTATTGCCAATGTTTGTCTATGGTGATTGCGTGGCTGTGTGCTCGATGTTAAACACCTATCAGCAATGAGTGTGGCTGAAATAGCCGAATCCACTAATTTGAAGGGGTGTCCAAATACTTTTGTATATATAGAAAAACTGGGCCCTAGTTATGAGCCATCTATGTGACATGGTCAGGAAAAACTCAGTGCCCTAAACAAGAGCTATAATAACCAGACAATCCAAACTTGCACGGTAAAACTGCACCAAACCTTTCTTTAAAAACAGCCCCTGGAGATTCCAGGAAGGACAGGCAAGGGTGGGCCTTTGAGCTGCCCTCCAGCAAAGCCTGATCAGAAAGGCTATTATTGTGGCCCCCCATACGCTGACAGCTTCTCCACTTGATGTGAGCAGAGTTGAGTTGCAGGAAGTTATTTTGAGGGGCTTGCCTGTCACAGCTGTTGCCTCAGTCACCAGAGTCCTGTTGGACCCTCTTCACTTTTCTCTTTCTATCCCCTGGACCTGGTAAGTGGATTTCCCAAACACTTTTACACACTGTTCAGGTACAGAAATTCTATGTCAAGTTTGAGTTTTTGGTGGACTTTTCTTTGAGCTATGTCTATCTGCCCTGTTTAGTTCTGATGATTAGTAAAACACCGCTTCATGATGTGTGGTGACAAAGTTGATGAGTTGTCTTTGGCGTTACCTTCGGATTATAGTGACAAATGTGTTGTGCTAGTGTGACATGTGTAACTTATGTAGTGTAAAGCTAACTATTCTGTATCATTATGGTGAATTGAGTTGGTGGTGAAGTATTCTCCTGTGTTAGTTTGGTCTGAAGTCGCACTGAATTATTCAGTGTTTTTTTTTATTTGTGTTGTTTATTCAACATTATCAGAGGAGGTTATGATCTATTCAAAATCATCAACTGAAACACATTGTCTTTAAAAATATATATGTCATCTCATCAGATGTTTTATCAGCTAACAACGAATAATGTAGACATTTAGAACATAATGTCAACTGCGTTTTTCACACTTCTACATTAAAAGTGCCGTCATCGACATCAACAGATACGTGGCTGGAATAACAAATAGCTTGACCATATTTAGAGGCTCCTAAAATAGAGTGAGGCCTCGGAACAGGTGCCATGTGCCTGCCCGCTGGAAGCAGGGAGGGTGGGAGAGGGAAAGGGGCTGCAGGGGGGGGGGGGGGACTAGGGCTAATTTTATCCTGATAAGCAGGGAGCAGTCATGTAGCAATAGAGCTGAGGGATAAACAACCTCTGGATGCTTTAAATTAATTCTGTATTAAATCAAATAGAGAAGTGGGAAGGGAGGCTGCTGGGCCTGAGGTCTATTTGTGACAGGGCAGATTTAAATCCTCACATTGGTATTGTTTCCTAACTCCTGACAGGCTATTGGGTTTTGTGCTATTTTTCACCACCCACAGTGATTTGTTCCACATGCATCAGACTGAAAGTTACTTTACTGAGAATTAATACTATACCTAGTATTCGGTCTAAGAGAAGCTTAAACATCAGATTAAATATTACAAATGTACATTTCTGAGTTTTCTTTCAGAAAATGTTCATCTTTTAGATTAACAAAGAGATATTGCAGTTTGGAGATTTTGTTTTAGATTTAAGCAAGTGGTACACAGGTCACCATTGCTGTTGATTCTAAGAAATATTGTGCTGCTATTTTTATTGACTTGGCCAAAGCTTTTGATACGGTAAACCATTCCATTCTTCTGGGCCGGCTAAGGAGTATTGGTGTCTCTGAGGGGTCTTTGGCCTGGTTTGCTAACTACCTCTCTCAAAGAGTGCAGTGTATAAAGTCAGAACATCTGCTGTCTCAGTCACTGCCTGTCACCAATGGAGTACCCCAAGGCTCAATCCTAGGCCCCACGCTCTTCTCAATTTACATCAAAAACATAGCTCAGGCAGTACGAAGCTCTCTCATCCATTTATATGCAGATGATACAGTCTTATACTCAGCTGGCCCCTCCCCGGATGTTGTGTTAAACGCTCTACAACACAGCTTTCTTAGTGTCCGAAAGCTTTCTCTCCCCTTAACCTTGTTCTGAACACCTCCAAAACAAAGGTTATGTGGTTTGGTAAGAAGAATGCCCCTCTCCCCACCGGTGTGATTACCACCTCTGAGGGTTTAGAGCTTATACAAATACTTGGGAGTATGGCTAGACGGTACACTGTCCTTCTCTCAGCACATATCAAAACTGCAGGCTAAGGTTAAATCTAGACTTGGTTTCCTCTATGGTAATCACTCCTCTTTTACCCCAGCTGCCAAACTAACCCTTATTTAGATGACCATCCTACCCATACTAGATTACTGAGACGTAATTGATAGATTGGCAGGTAAAGGTGCTCTCGAGCGGCTAGATGTTCTTTACCATTCGGCCATCAGATTTGCCACCAATGCTCCTTATAGGACACATCATACCAGTCGCAAAACCCACTGTATACCTGTCGCAAGATCCACTGGTTGATGCCTATTCTAAAACCCTCTAGGGCCTCACTCCCCCCTATCTGAGATACCTGCCGCGGCCCTCATCCTCCACATAAAACACCTGTTCTGCCAGTCACATTCTGTTAAAGGTCCCCAAAGCACACACATCCCTGGGTTGCTCTTCTTTTCAGTTCGCTGCAGCTAGCGACTGGAACAAGCTGAAAAAAAACACTAAAACTGGACTCAATCATGGACACTCTTACTGACAGTTGTGGCTGCTTCGCGTGATGCATTGTTGTCTGTGCCCAATAATGTTTGTACCACGTTTTGTGCTGATGCCATTTGTTGCTACCATGTTGTTGTCATGTTGTGTTGCTACCATGCTGTGTTGTCATGTGTTACTGCCGTGCTATGTTGTTGTCTTAGGTCTCTCTTTATGTAGCTTTATGTAGTGTTGTGATGTGTGTTTTGTCCTATATAAAAAAATATATATCTCTGCCCCCGTCCCCGCAGGAGGTTTTTGTCTTTTGGTAGGACATCATTGGGGCGGCAGGGTAGCCTAGTGGTTAGAGCGTTGGACTAGTAACTGGAAGGTTGCAAGTTCAAATTCCTGAGCTGACAAGGTACAAATCTGTCATTCTGCCCCTGAGCAGGCAGTTAACCCACTGTTCCTAGGCCGTCATTGAAAATAAGAATTTGTTCTTAACTGAATTGCCTGGTTAAATAAAGGTTCAATAAAAAATGTCATAAAAAACACAGATAGCGGTCACGCGCACCTGCCTACAATTGCTAATAACCCATCAGCAACTGCTTGACTATATGTGTTAAAGTGAAAATCTGAGGCCCACACCCATGCCTGACCTGAAAATGTGCACAGTCAAAGACTGCAGAACGATTTTATGACAAGGGGTGCAGAATTTGTTGTTGCTCCCTGATTTAGATTTGTTTCTGCTTATAATTTCTGACATTTTGGTAGGCTATTTGATAGTCAACTTGTCTATAATTAGATACATATAGCTTATCTTTGGTTGCCATAGAATGAATTCTTCAATCTAGTTGACTTAGGTAAAGTTCTCTGTCATCGTTCGCGGATGACAAAAAAAGGTTTCTGATAAGGTTTCAGTTCAGCTTTGATGCATATTTCACATGGTTGAAATCAGCTTTTATGATAAAGACAGCACCAACTGGGCAATGCATTCTCTCATGATGCAGAAATAAAGAAATCATATTCCTCCACTCCTGTTCCCAAGTCCAAATTTAGCCTACATTTGGTGCATCATTTTACTGCAAGAAATGCTTAATTCTGCATGAGTTATTATTACATTTCTAAACCATACCAAACCCTCTTTGGTATGGTGTCCCAATATTATTTTAATTGGGGAAGTGTGATCATAATCATTAGGATATTTTAGCTATCCTCAGTAGATGACATTCTAAATGCCCCCAGCCTTAAGATGTGATGTAAAGAGCTAACTTGCACTTGATGTGCGTTTTTAGGCTATGGATGAGAAAGTGAACTTGTTCAAAACATTTAGCTCTGTTGTATGCTGATTTGCGATCTATTAACAGCAAGGGTTGCATTAAATAGGCTCAATATTTCTTTATGATGCATTTGGGGATATTCAATTTATTCGCATTAAACGTGAAAGTGTATACATGTACGCCCTTTATATATACAGTTGAAGTCGGAAGTTTACATACACCTTAGCAAAAATACATTTAAAGTCACATTTAAACTTCACCATTCCTGACAGGTTTGTAGCCCTCCTTGTTCGCACAAGCTTTTTTCAGTTCTGCCCACAAATTTTCTATAGGATTGAGGTCAGGGCTTTGTGATAGCATCTCCAATACCTTGACTTTGTTGTCCTTAAGCCATTTTGCCACAACTTTGGAAGTATGCTTGGGGTCATTGTCCATTTGGAAGACTAATTTGCGACCAAGCTTTAACTTCCTGACTGATGTCTTGAGATGTTGCCTCAATATATCCACATCATTTTCCTACATCATAATGCCATCTATTTTGTGAAGTGCACCAGTCCCTCCTGCAGCAAAGCACCCACCCTGTGCTTCACTGTTGGGATGGTGTTCTTCGGCTTGCAAGCCTCCCGCTTTTTCCTCCAAACATAATGATGGTCATTATGGCCAAACAATTTTATTTTTGTTTCATCAGACCAGAGGACATTTCTCCAAAAAGTACGATCTTTGTCCCATGTGCAGTTGCAAACAGTAGTCTGGCTTTTCTATGGCGGTTTTGGAGCAGTGGCTTCTTCCTTGCTGAGCGGCCTTTCAGATTATGTCGATATAGGACTCGTTTTACTGTGGATAGAGATACTTTTGTACCTGTTTCCTCCAGCATCTTCACAAGGTCCTTTGCTGTTGTTCTGGGATTGATTTGCACTTTTCGCACCAAAGTACGTTCATCTCTAGGAGACAGAACATGTCTCCTTCCTGCACTGTATGACGGCTGCGTGGTCACATGGTGTTTATACTTGAGTACTATTGTTTGTACAGATGAACGTTGTACCTTCAGGCGTTTGGAAATTGCTCCCAAGGAAGAACCAGACTTGTGGAGGTCTACATTTTTTTCTGAGGTCTTGGCTGATTTCTTTTGATTTTCCCATGATGTCAAGCAAAGAGGCACTGAGTTTGAAGGTAGGTCTTGAAATATATCCACAGGTACACCTCCAATTGACTCAAATTATGTCAATTAGCCTATCAGAAGCTTCTAAAGCCATGACATCATTTTTTAAAAAATTTTCAAGCTGTTTAAACGCACATTCAACTTAGTGTATGTAAACTTCTGACCCACTGGAATTGTGATACAGTGAATTATAAGTGAAATAATCTGTCTGTAAATAATTGTTGGAAAAATTACTTGTGTCATGCCCAAAGTAGATGTCCTAACCGACTTGCCAAAACTATAGTTTGTTAACAAGAAATTTGTGGAGTGGTTGAAAAATGAGTTTTAATGACTCCAACCTAAGTGTATGTCAACTTCCGACATCAACTGTAGGCTATGCACTTCATTAAATTGATCGATGTCATGCCTGCTCCCGCTCCCCCTTCCTGGCACTCGAGGGCGCCAGGCTGCCCATCATTTTACGCACATGTCACCTTCTTAACGTGCATCAGCGCTTGATTGGACTCACCTGTACTCCTTCACGTTTTGATTGCCTTCCCTATATCTGTCTGTTCCTCTGTTTCATACCCGTGTCAGCATTAATGTTTTTTATGTCCAGAAGCTCTCCTGTCCTGCTTCATATATGTTTATTAATTAAATGTTCACTCCCTATACTTGCTTCTCGTCTCCAAGTGCCTGTCCTCACAGAATGCTGACACCACAATTTGAAGCATCAGGGAGTTTTTGCTTTTGTTTTTATTGGTAACGTCGGGTCCGGGAGCCACTGCCGATGGAGCCGGGGGGCCTCAGTTGGCTCGTCGGGCTTCCACGCCTTAGCTGGCTCGAGAGGTTTTCTTGCCTCGGTTGCCTCGGCAGGTTCCCATCCCACGTCATGCCTCAGCCGGCTCGTCAGGCTTTCACGCCTCAGCTGGATCATCAGCCTCCCATGCCTCAGTCGGCTCATTGGGCTTCTACGCCTCGCCCAGGTATCACGCCTGCCCCCGCTCCCCCTCCCTGGCGCTCAAAGGGGACAGACTGCCCATCATTACGCACACCTGTCACCTTAATTACGCGCATTAGCGCTTCATTGGACTCACCTGTACTCCTTCCCATTTTGATTGCCTTCCTTATATCTGTCTGTTCCTCTGTTTCATCCCCGTGTCAGCATTAATGTCATTATGTTTTTCATGTCCAGACGCTCTTCTGTCCTATTTTATGTCTGTTTATTAATTAAATGTTCACTCCCTGTACTTGCTTCTCGTCTCAAAGCATCTGTCCTTATCATCAAATCAGTTATTGTTTTCATGCTCAAACCATGAGCAATAGGCTACCTGTCAAACTCAGCCATTTCTCTCAAAACACAGGGATGTCGATTGGCACGGGGCTAGTACTATCAGAGGACTTTGGAGTTTGCCAGAAAAACAGTAGGTTATTCTGATTAGTCAATGCCATATTTCAGTTTTCATTTAACCAATCTAAACAGTATGCTACTGTTCCCTTGACATGCCATAGGCCTATTTGAAGTCCCGTCTTGTGACTGTCAGATTTGTTTAGCGCCTCACAATCATGACATAACATAGCGCTGGCAAGGCTTTCATCCTCTTTTACCACTTCACCAAATATTTTACAAACATTACTTTTCTGGCCCTCCCTTCTCATTATTTTCAACTCTCCTTTCCCAGCTTTTGTTTTATTGAATTAAACTTGGACAATGTCCGTTTTGCCTGCGATTGACGTTAAGTTTTTCTACCCGTTCTCAAAAGCATTATTTGGAGATTGTCTGTGTAGGCTATTTGATGCGTTTACAGCCCTGAAGTTTAGGCTTATGCACTAATACCAGATAGCCTAAAATAGTGAAAGAAAAGCCTCAATGAAGCCTATATAAATTGCCCAATAATTATACATTTATGGATTTTTTTAAAGGCATTGCTTCTCTTTATTCAAACCTGAATGACCCTAAAACCGTCCACCCGGCGGATATGAGTCATCCCGTGCACCACTATTACACAGGTACCTTTTTAGTATAGTTAGTATTATTAGTATAGTTGTCCGTTTTTTTGTTAGTTTTCTAATGTGTCTCCGTATCTGCCACATGGGTAGTAGTACACTACCTTACCAAAATTATGTGGACACCTGCTCATCGAACATCTCATTCCAAAATCATGGGCATTAATATGGGGTTGGTCCTCCCTTTACTGCTATAGCAGCCTGCACTCTTCTGGGAAGGCTTTCCGCTAGATGCTGGAACATTGCTGCGGGGACTTTCGGTTTCCATTCAGCCACAAGCGCATTAGGGAGGTCGGCCACTGATGTTGGGCGACTAGGCATGGCTCACAGTCTGCGTTCCAATTCATTCCAAAGGTGTTTGATGGGGTTGAGGTCAGGGCTCTGTGCAGGCCAGTCAAGTTCTTCCACACCGACCTTGACAAACAATTCTGTATGGACCTCACTTTGTGCACGGGGGCATTGTCATGCTGAAACAGGAAAGGGCCTTTCCCAAACTATTGTCACAAAGTTAGAAGCACAGAATCTTTGAGAATGTCATTGCTGTAATGTTAAGATTTCCCTTTACTGGAACTATGGGGCTTAGCCCAAACCGTGAAAAACAGCCCCAGACCATTATTCCTCCTCCACCAAACTTTACAGTTGGCACTATGATTTGGGCAGGTAGTGTTCTCCAGGCATCCGCCAAACCCAGATTTGTCTGTCAGACTGCCAGATCGTGAAGTGTGATTCATCACTCCAAAGAACGTGTTTCCACTTCTCCAGAGTCCAATGGCGGCAAACTTTACACCACTCCAGCTGACACTTGGCATTGTGCATGGTTATCTTAAGCTGCTCGGCCATGGAAACCCATTTCATGAAGCTCCCGACCAATGGTTCTTGTGCTGACGTTGCTTCTGGGGGCAGTTTGGAACTCGGTAGCGAGTGTTGCAGACGATTTTTACATGTTAAATTCACTCGGTGGTCCCATTTTGTGAGCTTGTGTGAGCCGTTGTTGCTCCTAGATGTTTCCACTTCAATAATAGCACTTACAGTTGACGGGGGCAGCTCTACGAGTGCAGCAATTTGGCGAACTGACTTGTTGGAAAGGTGGCATCCTATGAGAGTGCCACATTGAAAGTCACTGAGCTCTTCAGTAAGGCCATTCTATTGCCAATGTTTGTCTATGGAGATTTCATGGCTGTGTGCTCGATTTTATACACCTGTCAGCCACGAGTGTGGCTGAAATATCCACTAATTTGAAGTGGTGTCCACAGACTTTTGTATATACAGGACATCTAACATCCTATATCTCTGTCCCCTCTCAGCCACATCTGTGAGAATGGAGATCAACGTCCAGTCTGTTGCAGAGGTCATCCCAGCCCAGACCAGTGTGACTCCACCACCGTCCCCAGTCACAGCAGAGACCCCGGTCCCTCTACCCCAGGAGGGCCAGCACATGGACCCCATGGAGGAGTTTGGTCATCGGCTGGATGAAATTATCAACACCTATGGCTCCGCAGCCAGCCTGATAGAGAAACAGTGCATCATCCTGGAAACGGATAAGGTGGAAGAGGAGGCAAGCGGAGAGGAAGCTGATGAAGTCACAGCCGCCAAGAACACCAGCACGGGCAAGGATGCAAAGAAGTTGCTGAAAGGCTTAGGTAGGTGGATTTAGGGAGGTCAATGTTTTGTTTTCCTCATGCATTACTTGGATTGTGCAGTTTTGTTTTTAAAGACAACATTAACACTTTGATATATTTAGAAAACATAGTCAAGTCCCACAACCTTACATTCAGCAGCAGAATGGTTTTGTATTTCAACACAGCTATGCTATAATCTGTTGTTGTCCGACAACAGTATCTGTGAGCGCAAAGACGGGGCAGTGTGCTAATGAGATAGACAAGAGGAGGTATTCTAGTTACCACTCAACAAGCATTCAATTGACAGAACATGTGTTAAAATAAATTATTGGATACATAATGATGTATATCGCGCTTAAGAATAGTTTTCATTGACTTCAAATATATACTGAACAAAAATATGAACGCAACATGCGACAATTTCAAAGATTTTACTGTTACAGTTCATTTAAGGACATCAATCAATGAAAATAAATTCATTAGGCCCTAATCTATGGATTTCACATTACTGGAAATACAGATATGCATCTGTTGATTACAGATACCTTAAACAAATGGGCCTCACAATGGGCCTCAGGATCTCGTTGCGGCATCTTTGTGCATTTAAATTGGTGGACATTCCTGCAGTCAGCATGCCTATTGCACGCTCCCTCAAATCTTGAGACATCTGTGACGTGTTGCGTGACAAAACTGACAATTTTAGAGTGGCCCTCTACTGTCCCCGGCACAAGGTGCACCTGTGTTATGATCATGCAGTTTAATCAGCTTCTTGATATGCCACACCTGTCCAGTGGATGGATTATCTTGGCAAAGGGGAAATGCTCACTAACAGGGATGTAAACAAATGTGTGAACAAAATTTGAAAGAAATAAGCTTTTGTATGGAACATTTATGAGATATTTAATTTCTGTCCTGAAACATGGGACCAACACACTTTACATGTGTTTATATTTTTGTTCACTGTAAATGGGGTGGCAAGTAGCCTAGCAGTTAGAGTGTTGGGCCAGTAACTGAAAGGTTGCTCGTTTGAATCCCTGAGCTGACAAGGTGAAACATTTGTCAATGTGCACTTAAGCAAGGCACTTAACCTTAATTGCTCAGGAGTCACTGTTAACAATGGAAGACCATGGCCATGACCCTACTCTCAGGGGGAGTTGGGATATGCAAAAAAATGAATCAAATTCACACATGCGTATAATACACACTTGTAAATGTTTGAAATAGAACAAATATAAGCATCCACCAAATTATTATTATATAGTCAGAGGATGCATTCCTTCATCTTCTTTTGAATCTAAGACTTACTGTATAAGTGGGCAAGATCATTTAAAATCATGACTGCTTATCCACAAAGGAACAAGTAGACATGTTAAGTGTCATGTTATTGTATCTCAACATCCATCCAGGTTGTGCCATGTTCAGACTGTGTTTTGAGGACAGGTTACACAAGTTATGGGGAGAGGCCTGCTTCAGAGCAACACAAAGTGTATTTTCTAACCAATAGCAGATGTTGGAGATAGTTTCTTTGCCTCAACATGAAACCAGGCCAGCAACAGAGGGTAATACAAATCTTGGTTACGCATTTTCAGCCATTTGATTTTATTTGCTTTTCCAAAGCCATAGGTGTCAAGATGCAAGAGCTTTCATGCAGGGGAAATTGCTTCAGAAAAGTATTTATTTTGAAACCATTTATAGAATGATCCCTGTTGGCCTTTTTTCATCTTTCTTTTTCTAGTGCCTGTCCAAATGGAAACAAACACTACATGATTTCTCTCTATCCACACAGGAAAGGAGGGCACGCTTCTAATGCAAAGTTTGAACAAGCTGTGCACGCCAGAAGAGAAACTGGATGCTCTACTCAAGAAGTATGCCGAACTGGTGAGTGTTCTCTTCTCCCCTCTATCAGCACACCAGAGAGTAGAGTCTTTCAGCACAGCAGGAACCAGCAGCAATAAAACAGACCAGGGAAAGTTAAAAGGAAACAAATAAAAGCACACATGAATCAACAGGGAAAACAGAGAGTGCCTAGTGAGATCTTGAAAGTGGTTCAGTCTCGTACCGTGATGACCTAAATATTCTGCGCCTCTGGCTGCAAAGGCGAATATGAACGCAAAGGCCATATTCCATAATAAGACAGCTAGCTACAACATGGCTCTGTAATTACTCAACAAGGCAACATCAGGAACACTAGGCATTTTGAATAATATTACCAAAGACATCGCCTACCAGTCTACTTCATGTGTAGTAATTGGACAGTTCCTACATATACAGTGCATAGTATCACCAGGAAAAAGAAAGAGACAAACCTAAAGAGATGTCGAGATGAAACAAATATATACCCATCTACCCACCCAGCCATACCAAATCCTCTTAGGACATGTTTTTATTATTTTAGTCACCCAGTCGGTTGTTAGCCAAAAGCAGCTTAGACAGCCCAAGTCTGAACAGAGGGCAGAGGCTGAAAGGCAGTGCAATGTATATGTCACATCTGTCTGCATGGTCCACAGCTGGAGGAGCGTCGAGGGGAGCAGAAGCAGCTGAGGTTCCTTCAGAAGAAGCAGGGCCACATGGGGAAGGAGAGGGACCAGCTCCAGTACGAGCACAGCAGAGCCATCCTGGCCCACAGCAAACTGGAGGGCCTCTGCAGGGAACTCCAGAGGCACAACAAGACCCTCAAGGTGGGTGATAACTGTTCGGCTCCATCACTACACTAATCTACTCGACATTATGGGTTCAAGACCCTGAAGGTGGGTTGATGCTCACTGCTCAGCTCTAAAATAACTCAAGAAATCTGTCATTAATTTTGACGTTTTCACAGAGGAGATCTTAGTCGTGCAATTTTACATATCTAACTAAGATGTTTGGTGCAGTATTCCTCAGGTGAACAAAATGTGCATGAAAATGAGTTGTCTATCATTGAATGACAACAAACACTTAATTGACGAATCCCTACTGTTGACCAATGACAGATGAAATGGCGTAGACTTTGGCTCCAAACTTCAGCTTGCCTTGAGAACATTGTTTGTGTGTATGAACAGCCGAAAACTCTTACCAAAGACCAAAATGAACAAAAATGCTACAAAATGTCTTAATATACAGTACCAGTCAAAGGTTTGGACAGACCTACTCATTCAAGAGTATTTCTTTATTTTTACTATTTTCTACATTGTAGAATAATAGTGAAGACATCAACACTATGAAATAACATATGTAGAATCATGTAGTAAGCAATAAAGTGTTATAAACAAATCAAAATATATTTTATATTTGAGATTCTTCAAAGTAGAAAGTTCTACTTAACCCCAGTGTCATGGCTAAATTCCCAATCTGGCCTTCATACCATCATGGCCTGGAGGTGTGTTGGGTCATTGTCCTGTTGAAAGACAAATGATAGTCCCACTAAGCGCAAACTAGATGGGATGGCGTATTGCTGCAGAATGCTGTGGTAGCCATGCTGGTTAAATGTGCCTTGAAATCTAAATAAATCACAGACAGTGTGACCAGCAAAGCACCCCCACACCATCACACCTCCTCCTTCATGCTTCACGGTGGGAACCACACATGCAGAGATCATCCATTCACCTACTCTGCGTCTCACAAAGACATAGCAGTTGGAACCAAAAAACTCAAATTTGGACTCTTCAGACAAAAGGACAGATTTCCACCGGTTTAATGTCCATTGCTTGTGTTTCTTGGCCCAATCAATTCGCTTCTTATTATTGGTGTCCTTTAGTAGTGTTTTCTTTGCAGCAATTCGACCACGAAGGCCGGATTCAAGTAGTCTCCTCTGAGCAGTTGATGTTGAGATGTGTCTGTTACTTGAACTATGTGAAGCATTTATTTTGGCTGAAATCTGAGGCCCAGTTAACTCTAATGAACTTATCCTCTGCAGCAGAGGTAACTCTGGGTCTTCTGTTCCTGTGTCGGTCCTCATGAGAGCCAGTCTCATCATAGCGCTTGATGGTTTTTGCGACTGCACTTGAAGAAATGCTAACATTTGACATTTTCCAGGATTGACTGACCTTCATGTCTTAAAGTAATGATGGACTGTCGTTTCTCTGTCATTATGTTCTTGCCATAATATGGACTTGGTCTTTTTCCAAATATGGCTATCTTCTGTATACCACCCCTACCTTGTCACAACACAACTGATTAAATTCATTTTTAACAAGGCACACCTGTTAATTGAAATGCATTCCAGATGATGACCTCATAAAGCTGTTTGAGAGAATGCCACGAGTGTGCAAAGCTGTCATTTAAAAAAAATATATATATATATATTTCACCTTTATTTAACCAGGTAGGCCAGTTGAGAACAAGTTCTCATTTACAACTGCGACCTGGCCAAGATTAAGCAAAGCAGTGCGACACAAACAACACAGAGTTACACATGGAATAAACAAACGTACAGTCAATAACACAATAGAAAGGTCTATATAGAGTGTGTGCAAATTAAGTAAGATTAGGGAGGTAAGGCAATAAATAGGGCGTAGTGGCAAAATAATTACAATTTATCTATTAAACAC
This sequence comes from Oncorhynchus mykiss, assembly GCF_013265735.2. Classification (NCBI taxonomy): domain Eukaryota; kingdom Metazoa; phylum Chordata; class Actinopteri; order Salmoniformes; family Salmonidae; genus Oncorhynchus; species Oncorhynchus mykiss. Next base: position 22,549,473 of record NC_048572.1, on the reverse strand, counting down.
TGGAGTGATAGATGTGCAGAACATGAATGTGCAAGTAGAGATACTGGGGTGCAAAGGAGCAAAACAAATAAATAACAATATGGGGATGAGGTAGTTGGGTGGGCTAATTACAGATGGGCTATGTACAGGTGCAATGATCTGTAAGCTGCTCTGACAGCTGATGCTTAAAGTTAGTGAGGGAGATATGAGTCTCCAGCTTCAGTGATTTTTGCAATTCGTTCCAGTCATTGGCAGCAGACAACTGGAAGGAAAGGTGGCCAGTTGGCTTTGGGGATGACCAGTGAACTATACCTGCTGGAGCGTGTGCTACGGGTGGGTGCTGCTATGGTGACCAGTGAGCTGAAATAAGGCGGGGCTTTACCAATAAAAGACTTATAGATGACCTGGAGCCAGTTGGTTTGGCGACGAATATGAAGCGAGGGCCAGACAACAAGAGCATACAGGTCGCAGTGGTGGGTAGTATATGGGGCTTTGGTGACAAAATGGATGGCACTGTGAAAGACTACATCCAATTTGCTGAGTAGAGTGTTGGAGGCTATTTTGTAAATGACATTGCCGAAGTCAAGGATCGGTAAGATAGTCCGTTTTATGAGGGTATGTTTGGCAGCATGTGTGAAGGATGCTTTGTTGCGAAATAGGAAGCCGATTCTAATTTTGGATTGGAGAGTTTTAATGTGAGCCTGGAAGGAGAGTTTACAGTCTAACCAGACACCTGGGTATTTGTAGTTGTCCACATATTCTAAGTCAGAACCGTCCAGAGTAGTGATAATAGACGGGTGGGCAGGTGCTTGCAACGATCAGTTGAAGAGCATGCATTTAGTTTTACTTGCATTTAAGAGCAGTTGGAGGCCACGGAAGGAGAGTTGTATGGCATTGAAGCTCGTCTGGAGGATTGTTAACACGAAGGGCCAAAGAAGGGCCAATGTAGGTCATCAAGGCAAAGGGTGGCTACTTTGAAGAATCTCAAATATATTTTGATTTGTTTAACACTTTTTGGTAACAACATGATTTCATATATGTTATTTCATAGTTTTGATGTCTTCACTATTAATCTACAATGTAGAAAATAGTAAAATATAAAGAAAAAACATTGAATGAGTAGGTGTGTCCAAACTTTTGACTGGTACTGTATGTACAAACTGTTCCTGTATTGGAGTCAACCTTTAGTTGACTCCAATACACAGCAGGGGAGCAGAGCAACAATCTACCAGCCTCTTACTGTATGTTTAATCAACTGATCTATTGATGTCTCACTGTTGGTAGCTGTGAGTATTGAAACTCAAATAGACTTGATGAGTGAAATAGGACATCAAATGCAGGAGAGAGAAAATGTTACTGTCCACTGCACATTTGATTTTGTTTCTTAAACTACTGGTATTTTCATTCTAAAAGTTAGATGGCTAAAGGGGCCACTTCCAAAAGGCCTTGACTCTCTTCCCTGAGTCAGAGTGCTCTCAATGTGAGAGGGTCATAGCTCAATTAGCCCTTACATGCTTGAGTGTCCTGTTACATCTATAAATAATAGATTGACACATTTTTTGTCATCCCATTATAAGCAGTTTGTCTGTAAGGTTTCAAAGAAAGTCCATGACCAATAGCACTACCTAATTTGGCCACATGCTTAAGCAAAGGTTGCAGGTTTAGCATAATCAAAGATTTATATTGTGTTGCCACTGCTGTTAGTTCTCTTAATGTGAAACCTCTTCAGCTAAATCTCCGGTTTTGATTACGTTTATCCCTTAATTCAGCATCACTGAACCCAGTTTCACGTATTCTTTGATTCACAGCCAACAATTATGTACACAGTATGATTAAATTGGCATTTGATTTGTTTATGAATCATTTATAAATCACCCTATTGGTCATTAATGGCATAATGCTCAATGATCTGTAAACAAATTGACCTTTTTCACTGGATCAGTATCCTGTCTATTGTGTACCACTTACACAACCTCGGGGACGTATTTCATCTCCTGTTCTTCTCCCCTGGGGAGGTAATTGGACACCCCGTCTCTCTACACTTGGAGGACCTCTGTTGTCTCTCACTGCCACACTGCGCCGTGTGTGTGTATTAGTGTGTGTGTGATTCACACTCAGGCCTTGGGAGGAGACCCCTCAGACACAGGGCACCGGTGTCGTGGCTCTCTGACAAGAGGGATGGTCTCATTGGTCTATTGTGGCATCTGCCCTTCGACTATAAATCAAAGGCAAGAGAAAAAGGCTCAGAGGCACAAGCAGAGGATGGGCGCGGCCCTCCCCTGATGGGCTAGAGCTCTAAAGCCTTGACACATCCATCTCTTTCCTTCTAACATCTTCACATTTCAATGTCAAAAGGAAATCAGGTTGGAAGTAGAGTTAGGGTTATCATTTGACTATTGGGTATAAACGATTGATATGCAGCAATCATTATGCAAAAATGAACATTGTTAGTACATGCAAAGTGAATCAAAATGTGCCGATTTGAATGGGAATGTGACAGCTGTTCAATGTGGAACATCATGTCTTGTCATCTGGTAGCAGAGTCTGAGGAGGAGTGGCGTTAATGTGCTTTGCTACTTCAGTGGTAGGAGCTCTGTCTTTGAGCACTTAGCTGCAGGTTGAATTGAGTTACATTTCCCATGTGGGAGCTTACGCCTGTGTCATTTGTAAAATAAACAGCCATGTCTTAATATAGAAACTCTGGCAATGCTTGGCTTGCTTCTCAGTAAGCTAAGTCTGGAAACTGGCATTTCACAAACCTGACCCCAGCAACTTTATGAGAGGGTTGTGTTGGAGGTTGACTAAAGTCTGAATGTATCTCTCTCTCTCTCCCTCTCCCCATCCCTCTCCCTCAGGAGGAGACCCTTGCGCGTTGTCGTGAGGATGAGGAGAAGCGCAGAGAGATCACCACTCACTTCCAGAGCACGCTGACAGACATCCAGGCTCAGATCGAGCAGCACAGTAACCGCAACAACAAGCTGTGTTCGGAGAACACCAACCTGGCAGACAAACTCAAACACATCATCAGCCAGTATGAGCAGAGAGAGGAGGTACACGACAGGAACACTTAACCTCACTGTTACATGTCTGTAAATCTGTACACCCTCATCCCCGGCCTACTAACCCCATGCATGCAGGCTCCAGTCAGAGAGTCATTTGATAACCAAAGACGTTATTGATGATGATTAATCTACAGGAAATGAACACTTGTATGTAATGTTGAGTGAGATAGCTGTGACAAAAGAGTTGAGTCAGATAAAGACACTCAGAGACACTTAGAGGCATGGCTGGCCGCAGGAAGATGTTTAGAGGTGGGGGTGCTGGGGGGCACCCTTACTTCCCGCTGCTATGCTTAAATCTATTATTGCTTCCTACTCACATCAATACTTAGAGATATAGCCGGCAAGGGCTCCTTATTTGTGCTGTATACATGACAAATTCATACCCTTTTTAAGGTTGAATCTCACTAATTGAGTGACACTATAGCATGTCATATACAGCGTAATCACAAAAAAACACACTTAATATGTTGTGAAATTTGTTACGAATGTTTTGTATTGTAATGTTTTTCAAATGTATAGTAACATTCAAAAGTTTGGACACACCTACTCATTCAAGGGTTTTTCTTTATTTTTACTATTTTCTACATTGTAGAATAATAGTGAAGACATCAAAACTATGAAATAACATATATGGAATCATGTAGTAACCAAACAAATCAAAATATATTTTATATTTGAGATTCTTCAAAGTAGTGACCCTTTACTTAGTAGCAATGCAAATATCATGGTACAGCTGCATAGACACTCAATCATCATGTTACTTCTTAATAGTACGATTATAAACATATATTATGATGAATAGAATTTAAACTTGTGTCTCATTAAATAAGTGTAGCTAGTTATAATTGTAAAGGCTCAGCAGATAATAAGAAAAGACGATCAGTATTTACCTGGCTAAAAGAGAAGGAATATAATATCTATTGTTTACAGGAAACAATTTTAGATGGAGTTGTGTGGAAAAAGGACTGGGGGGGGCCAAATATACTTCTCCCATGGGGAAAGAAACTCAAAAGGGGTGATGATAATAATTAGCCATTATTTTGATCCAAATGTGCACATTGTCCAAACAGATCCTCAAGGTAGATGGATGATGTTAAATTTGTTATTGGGCCATACACAGATATGGCTCATTAACCTATAAGGTCCATATAATGATGATCCACACTTCTTGAAAATGTACACACTAAAGTTTGGGGTCACTTAGAAATGTCCTTGTTTTTGAAAGAATAGCAATTTTTTTGCCCATTAAAATAACATCAAATAGTTCAGAAAATACAGTGTAGACATTGTAAATGACTATTGTAGCTTAAAAGGCAGATTTTTTATTAAAAATCTACATATGCCCATTATCAGCAAAGGTCACCGTATTCCAATGGCATGTTTAATTTAACCTTTATTTTACTAGGCAAGTCAGTTAAGAACAAATTCTTATTTTCAATGATGGCCTAGGAACAGTGGGTCAACTGTCTTGTTCAGGGGAAGAACGACAGATTTGTACAGGGGTTTGATCTTGCAACCTTTTGGTTACTAGTCCAACGCTCTAACCACTAGGCTACCTTGCCGTCCCACGTTGTGTTAGCTAATGCAAGTTTATCATTTTAAAAGGCTAATTGATCATTAGAAAATAATTTTGCAATTCTGTTAGCACGGCTGAAAACTGTCATCCTGATTAAAGAAGCAATAAAACTGGCCTTCTTTAGACTAGTTGAGTATCTGGAGCATCAGCATTTGTGGGTTCGATTACAGGTTCAAAATGGCAAGAAACAAATAACTTTCTTCTGAAATCCGTCAGTCGCTGGGCAATACGGACTTTCAGCTCCCTCCAAATATTTTCTATTTGGTTCAGGTCTGGAGACTGGCTAGGCCACTCCAGGACCTTGAGATGCTTCTTACGGATCCACTCCTTAGTTACCCTGGCTGTGTGTTTCGGGTTGTTGTCATGCTGGAAGACCCAGCCACGACCCATCTTCAATGCTCTTACTGAGGGAAGGAGGTTGTTGGCCAAGATCTCGCGATACATGGCCCCATCCATCCTCCCTTCAATACGGTGCAGTCGACCTGTCCCCTTTGCAGAAAAGCATCCCTAAAGAATGATGTTTCCACCTCCATGTTTCACGGTTGGGATGGTGTTCTTGGGGTTGTACTCATCCTTCTTCTTCCTCCAAACACGGCAAGTGGAGTTTAGACCAAAAATCTCTATTTTTGTCACATCAGACCACATGACCTTCTCCCATTCCTCCTCTGGATCATCCAGATGGTAATTGGCAAACTTCAGACGGGCCTGGACATGCGCTGGCTTGAGCAGGGGGACCTTGCGTGCGCTGCAGGATTTTAATCCATGACGGGTTAGTGTGTTACTAATGGTTTTCTTTGAGACTGTGGTCCCAGCTCTTTTCAGATCATTGACCAGGTCATGCCGTGTAGTTCTGGGCTGATCCCTCACCTTCCTCATGATGCCCCATGAGGTGAGATCTTGCATGGAGCCCCAGACCAAGGGTGATTGACCGTCATCTTGAACTTCTTCCATTCTAATAATTACGCCAACAGTTGTTGTCTTCTCACCAAGCTGCTTGCCTATTGTCCTGTAGCCCATCCCAGCCTTGTGCAGGTCTACAATTTTATCCCTGATGTCCTTACATAGCTCCCTGGTCTTGGCCATTGTGGAGAGGTTGGAGTCTGTTTGATTGAGTGTGTGGACAGGTTTCTTTTATACAGGTAACGAGTTCAAACAGGTGCAGTTAATACAGGTAATGAGTGGAGAGCAGGAGGGTTTCTTAAAGAAAAACTAACAGGTCTGTGAGAGCCGGAATTATTACTGGTTGGTAGGTGATCAAATACTTATGTCATGCAATAAAATGCTAATTAATTACTTAAAAATCATACAATGTGATTTTCTGGATTTTTGTTTTAGATTCCGTCTCTCACAGTTGAAGTGTACCTATGATAAAAATTACAGATCTATACATGCTTTGTAAGTAGGAAAATATGCAAAATCGGCAGTGTATCAAATACTTGTTCGCCCCACTGTATATGTCACTCCCTTTGGTTTCATTCCCAGTCGTTATTGTTGTTGTTGTTTCTGTTCCTGTTTCATGTCGGTGCGCTGTTTGTGTTTCTTGTTTTGTTCATTTATGAATTAAATGGTTTCACTCCTTGAACTTGCATCCCGACTCTCAGCGCACTCGTTACACACCACATGTTTCAAGAATGGCCATTATCCCTTTATTCAGATTACAACCGCTCACTTTCGGTTATTTGAAAACATCGCCAAAATATCGTTCTTTTTTAAACAAGCCATAGAAAGTTGGTTGCAATTTCAGTTTAATCCACCTGAAAAGGCAGAACAAATAATACAACAAATATTGTGGTTAAACTCAAATATACTAATTGATAAAACACCTTTATTTTGTTATTTTATTTTGTTACTGTCGATGTGTAGCTCGTTTTTGGTCACAGGTCCAGGAACGGCTGAAGAATTGCAATACTTACCTAGCGCTAACGCTGCAGATAGCAGTACTTGGTGATTTGAAAAGTCATAGTCAATCGATCAATAATATAATAATTATTTTAACAAAATGTTTATCTTTAATTTACAATCTTCAGAAACTATGAGAATAGAAAGGTTCAGTAATTTGTGAAGCATCACAGCACAATTGAAAAATATATGGCAAATAGAAATCGCACTGGGTGGACCTCAGAAATAGAGGAAGGCCAGGACTAAAAACAAACAAAATAGAACTATTGTAAAATAGATTGTGTCTATAAAATGTGTTTAGTATGTATATGCTGGAAGTAGAAGCCTAAGTGTTATTGTTTATTAGTTTACTTCAATTTGGGGAGCGGTGGTTGGGTTTACGGGGAATAGAAAAGGAAGGTATACTCCAAAAAATGTGTATATATGTGCATATGTATGTGTATGTATGTATATATATATATGTGTTTTATGTATGAATGTTTATATATATATATATGTGGGTATGTGCATGTACAGTTGAAGTCGGAAGTTGACATACACTTAGGTTGGAGTCATTAAAACTTGTTTTTCAACTCCTCCACAAATTTCTTGTTAACAAACTATAGTTTTGGAAAGACAGCTGGGACATCTACTTTGGGCATGACACAAGTAATTTTATCAACAATTGTTTACAGACAGATTATTTCACTTATAATTCACTGTATCACAATTCCAGTGGGTCAGAATTTTACATACACTAAGTCGACTGTGCCAGAAAATGACGTCATGGCTTTAGAAGCTTCTGATAGGCTAATTGACATCATTTGAGTGAATTGGAGGTGTACCTGTGGATGTTTTTCAAGGCCTACCTTCAAACTCAGTGCCTCTTTGCTTGACATAATGGGAAAATCAAAAGAAATCAGCCAAGACCTCAGAAAAAAATGTAGACCTCCACAAGTCTGGTTCATCCTTGGGAGCAATTTCCAAAAGCCTGAAGTTACCACGTTCATCTGTACAAACAATAGTACGCAAGTATTAACACCATCAGACAGCCGTCATACCGCTCAGAAAGGAGACGCGATCTGTCTCCTAGAGAGGAATGTACTTTGGTGCGAAAAGTGCAAATCAACAGCAAAGGACCTTGTGAAGATGCTGGAGGAAACAGATACAAAAGTATCTCTATCCACAGTAAAACGAGTCTTAAATCGACATGGGGCGGCAGGGTAGCCTAGTGGTTAGAGCGTTGGACTAGTAACCGTAAGGTTGCAAGTTCAAACCCCTGAGCTGACAAGGTCGGACATCAGTCGTTCTGCCCCTGAACAGGCAGTTAACCCACTGTTCCTAGGCCGTCATTGAAAATAAGAATTTGTTCTTAACTGACTTGCCTAGTTAAATAAAGGTAAAATGTTTAAAAAATTACCTGAAAGGCATCAAGGAAGAAGCCACTGCTCAAAAACGGCAATTAAAAAAGCCAGACTACAGTTTGCAACTGCACATGGGGACAATGATCAAACTTTTTGGAGAAATGGTAAGTAGGAGTGGTATACAGAAGATTTGGTAAATTTTGGTAAAAGACCAAGACCATATTATGGCAAATAGTCCATCATTACATTAAGACATGAAGTCATCATGAACTTTGAAAGTTTCTTCAAGTGCAGTCGCAAAAACCATCAAGCGCAGTGATGAAACTGACTCTCATGAGGATCGACACAGGAAAGGAAGATGCAGATGATAGGTTCATTCGATTTACCAGTCTCAGAAATGGCAGCCCAAATAAATGCTTCACAGAGTTCAAGTAACAGACACATCAATATCAACTGTTCAGAGGAGACTGTGTGAATCAGGCCTTCATGATCGAATTGCTGCAAAGAAAACACTACTAAAGGACACCAATAAGAAGAAGAGACTTGCTTGGGCCAAGAAACAAGCAATGGACATTAGACCAGTGGAAATCTGTCTTTTGGTCTGAAGAGTCAGAATTTGAGATTTTTGGTTCCAACCACCATGTCTTTGTGAGACGCAGAGTGGGTGAACAGATGATCTCCGCATGTGTGGTTCCCACCGTGAAGCAAGAAGGAGGAGGTGTGAAGGTGTGGGGGTGCTTTGCTGGTCATACTGTCAGTGATTTTATCAGACCTCAGGATAAGACCCAGATGCAGACAGTTCAGAGTAACAGAAGTTTATTACAAAAACAGGGGGCAGGCAAACGACAGGTCAATGGCAGGCAGAGGTCAGTAATCCAGGGCAGTGTCACAAGGTACAGAACAGCAGGCAGGCTCAGGGTCAGGACAGGCATAATGGTAAAAACCGGGAAAACGAGAAAACTGGGGTACGGGAAAAACGCTGATACGCTTGACGAGACAAGACGAACTGGCAACAGACAAACAGAGAGCACAGGTATGAATATACAGGGGATAATGGAGCAGATGGGCGACACCTGGAGGGGTTGGAGACAACCACAAAGACAGGTGAAACATATCAAGGTGTGTCAGATTTATTTAGAATTCAAGGCACACTTAATCAGCATGGCTACCACAGCATTCTGCAGCGATACGCCATCCCATCTGGGTTGCGCTTAGTGGGACTATTTGTTTTTCAACAGGACAATGACCCAAAACACACCTCCAGGCTGTGCAAAGGCTATTTAACCAAGAAAGAGAGTTGTGCAGTGCTGCATCAGATGACCTGGCCTCCTCAATCACCTGACCTCAACCTAAATTAGATGGTTTGGGTTGAGTTGGACTGCAGAGTGAAGGAAAAGCAGCCAATAAGTGCTCAGGATATGTGGGAACTCCTTCAAAAGCATTCCTCATGAAGCTGGTTGAGTGAATGCCAAGAGTGTGAAAAGCTGTCATCAAGGCAAAGGGTGGCTACTTTGAAGAATCTAAAATATATTTTGATTTGATTAACACCTTTTTGGTTACTACATGATTAATTTGTGTTATTTCATGATGTCTTCAATATTATTCTACAATGTAGCAAATAGTACAAAAAAAGAAAAACCCTTGAATGAGTAGGTGTGTCCAAACTTTTGATTGGTACTGTATAACTGCCTTATTTTGGACCTTAGGAAGAGTAGCTGCTGCCTTGGCAGGATCCATAACAAATACAATATAACACATCAGAAAGGAAAGGACAAGCCTGAAGTGACATACAAAAGCCAGGATCTGCCATGCAGTTGGTTGCCACTGAGGCTGCTGCTGCTTTTGCTGCTCACATACACAGCTGGGAATGGTGTGTAAAAAACCATCATGATTTAAATGTCCTATTTATTTTTTGTTGTTTTTTTACTGGTGGAGTTTTTAGTAATTTGTCTCAAGTGCCATCTGCTGGTTGTAGTCAGCATAAACACTTAAGAGGCAGCGTGCCAGAAAGAGATGTGATTATTTGACATCCAAATAACATCTAATGTGTCCTATTAAAATAAGTGATTAGAACCACACATTGCAATAATGAACAAGCCATTCTGACATCAGCAGTTGCATAAAATGGACACAAGTTGACATTTGATAGTTGGCTAAATGCTGAGATGGATTCATTTCCAGATGGACATTAAATGTTCTCCTTTTGGCAGAGAAATTGTGGATTATTCCACACTGTTTACACATATGGCTATTTGCCATAGTAAAGAAAATACACTGAACAACAATATAAATGCAACATGTAAAGTGTTGGTCCCATGTTTCATGAGCTGAAAAAATGTATTCCATAAATGCTCCATACACACAAAAAGCTTATTTCTTATTTATGTCCCTGTTAATGAGCATTTATCCTTAGACAAAATAATCCATCCACCTGACAGGTATGGCATATCAAGTAGCTGATTATAACAGCATGATCATTACACAGGTGCACCTTGTGCTAGGGACAATAAAAGGCCACTTTAAAATGTGCAGTTTTGTCACAACACAATGCCACAGCGCCGGTTTCACGTTTTGAGGGAATGTGCAATTGGCATGCTGACTGCAAGAATGTCCACCAGCGCTGTTGCCAGAGAATTGAATGTTAATTTCTCTACCCTGCCTCCCGGGTGGCGCAGTGGTCTAAGGCACTGCATCACAGTGCTAGCTGTGCCACCAGAGATTCTGGGTTTGAGCCCAGGCTATGTTGCAGCTGGCCGCGACCGGGAGGCCCATGGGGCAGTGCACAATTGGCCCAGCTACGTCTGGGTTAGGGAGGGTTTGGTCGGCAGGGATATCCTTGTCTCATTGCGCACTAGCGACTCCTGTGTTGGGCTGGGCACAGTGCACACTGACCAGGTCGCCAGGTGTACGGTGTTTCCTCTGACACATTGGTGCGGCTGGCTACCGGGTTGGATGTGCATTGTGTCAAGAAGCAGTGCGGCTAGTTTGGGTCGTGTTTTTGAGGATGTATGGCTCTCGACCTTCGCCTCTCCCGAGTCTGTACAGGAGTTGCAGCGATGAGACAAGACTGTAACTGCCAATTGGATACCATGAAATTGGGGGGGGGGGGGGATATAAAAAATCTCTACCCTAAGTTGCCTCCAATGTTGTTTTAGAAAATTTGGAAGTACGTCCATCCGGCCTCACAACTGCAGACCACATGTAACTATACCAGCCCAGGACCTCCACATCCGGCTTCTTCACCTGTGGGATTGTCTGAGGGGGTTGTGGAGGGGAGCTGAGGAGTATTTATGTCTGTAATAAAACCCTTTTGTGGGGAAAAACTAATTCTGATTGGCTGGGCCTGGCTACCCAATGGGTGGGCCTGAATGCCAAGTGGTCCCCCATGGCTGCACCCCCGCATACTCATGTGAAGTCCATAGATTAGGGCCTAATTTATTTATTTCAATTGACTGATTTCCTTATATGAACTGTAACTCAGTCACATTATTGAAATTGTTATATTTTTGTGCAGTATAGATTAGTCTCATGCGTAAAAATAAATAATATCTATAGAAACAATTGTTTATCCTAATTGAACTAATCTGGGGTCAGTTTTCTTATCAGAATTTGTGCCCTGATAATAATAATCCCTTTATGAGAGGGTTGTATGAAAAAGTATGAAAATATATGCACTCACTATACTGTAAGTCGCTCTGGATAAGAGTGTCTGCTAAAATGACAAATGTAATCCTGAAAAAGACAATACTTAAAAAATATATATAATAAGGCTTTTGCATTTGTCCTCCTGTTAATTGTGAAACTGTAATTCAAGTCCCAGGTTTTACGAGTTCTCCACCCACTATTTTGTCTGTTTTCTCAGGCATCATAAAACGTGTCTGAACTTTCCAATGAAATACTGTGCGCAAACAACAATGGCCTTAATTACTTTTCAAGGAACATGTTAATGACAATTTCTCATAGACAGACAGGATGGCAGTGGTGGTTTTAGAGAAATGTATCCTAATGGATGGATTCATAACCTGTACAGAATGTCTTAGAAGCCCTTCTTAAAACTAAGTGTCTAATCTAGTGTGTCATCTCACCTTGTCTATCACTCAGAGCTTGGAGAAGATCTTCAAGCACCACGACCTGCAGCAGAAGCTGTCTGATACCAAACTGGAGCAAGCTAATGCACAGCTGCAGGAGGCAGAGGAGAAGCACAAGAGAGAAAAGGAATATGTGAGTCATTGTACTTACATTTTTTGTCATTTAGCAGACGCTGTTATCCAGAGCAAGGGCATACATTTTCAGACTGGTCCCCCATGGGAATCAAACCCACAATGCTGGCGTTTCAAGTGCAATGTGCTACCAACGGAGCCACACAGGAGCACAACTTTTACTGACCTTACCCACAAAGTACTGTAAAGCAATGTAAATATAGTTGAGTAACTTTTGTCTAATAAACAGTATTAAGTTTACAACCAATCATGTTTGTTGTGCATGTGATGCTCACAGAAATGAGTATTGTAACCATCCACTGTCTCTGTTGTTAGCTGCTTAGGGAGGCAATTGACAAAACAAAGAAATGCTACACATTGAAGGAGCAAGAGTTGCAGTTGAAGAAAAAGGTAAATGTGTGCTTTACGTGTGTTTTGTTTTTAACCAGTTACTGGTACATGCAGCTGAGTGGAAACTACAAGCTAAACTTCTGAGAGAGCAAGAGACTGTCATGCAGGCTCAGGTGAATATATCCAATGTGGTGCCAAACACCCTTATTCACTACATTTATTTCAGGGCTAAGTCTATGAAAGGCAAGTCCAATCCTACCATTAAGGTCCTCTGGAGTGCTCCATGTGTGTTAAAGACAACTAATATTTCAGTATATACTGTATTAAGTTCATTTGGATCTATAGTAATGTTTTTCAATATCCTCACCATGGCAAAAGTGACCATCAAAAATGAGATTCTCCTCTCATAACTAGGCTATATGGCTTGATGTACTTGGTACTTACTTTGTCAGCTGAAAATTTGTTAGCTGTACTGTACAGAGCAGCCATAATTCCCATGATAGCAGCAGGCAAGAGAAACTCCCTCTTCCTGAACCAACAGGATGACACAGCATCATGGGAATATTAAAAAATGTGATGCAATGCCACACAGTACCACATACTCCAGCATCATTGATCATTCAATTATAAAATTATGATACAATTGCAATTGCTATGTTTATTGGATATGGCACAATTATTGTATGGGTGCAAGCAAATTATACAATGAAATTAGTTGGTCTGACGCACAAAGATAAATGCTTCCCTGCTGGATTCAGAAATTATAGCTGACAGTTGATATGGTTATAATTAATTGCAGAGAAACCTTGCCATTATTTAAAGCCTTGTGTTTTCTCAGTAGAAACATTACCCTGACTCCCAAATGACAAAGTAACAATAAAACAAATTATGTTAATACTGTATTTCAGTACCTATATAATCATGACACAAGGCGAGACCCAGATGCAGACACAGGAGGCAGTATTTATTAATCCAATAGGGGAAGGCAAGAGAATGGTCGTGGACAGACAAAAGGGTCAAAACCAGATCAGAATCCAAAAGGTACCGAAGGGCAGGCAGAATAAAGGTCAGGGCAGGCAGGATGATCAGGCAGGCGGGAAAGTAGTCCAGAGTCAGGCAGGGGTCAAAACCAGGAAGACTATCAAAAGAGAATAGCAAAAGGAGTACGGGAAAAACACACTGTTTGACTTGACTAACATACAAGACGAACTGGCACAGAGAGACAGGAAACACAGGGATAAATACACTGGGGGAAATAAGCGACACCTGGAGGGGGTGGAAACAATCACAGGAACAGGTGAAACAGATCAGGGCGTGACAATATGATTCATCATGTATTTGTACCAGGCCATGTCATATTTCCAATCCAATTAACTAGGAATGTCAACCTTATTTGTCTCTACGATACCAGGCGTAGATTTAGATCACACAAGGAAACGGCCAAAGCAGTGCAGCCAGCAAGAAAAATCTATTCGAAAGACGTGAGGCAGAAACTGATCTGTATCAAGTGAGCTTTTCTGAAATACAACACATAACCAAGCAAATGCCTTTCCTCTTTTATAGCGCATGTCAAATCAGTTGTTTTGCTTTTGTTCCAAAACAGTAACTCTCAAATAAAGACGGTTGATCTCAACGGGATTGCTAGCAGATAGACAGGTTTGAATACGGGAGACTGGCGGTGTGTGCGATGTGGTTTCCCCTGAGGGCCTCTGGAGATTAGCCTGTTAACTCTAGCTGGACCGACTGCCACTGAAACATTTATAGAGCTGCTCATTAACATAGCTCTGCCAACACTGAGCAGAGGACTGCTAAAGGGAAGCCCAGGGAGGCCGCCTGGCCAGCTGAGTGTAGAGCATTCACACCGAGGGCCCTAGGACTTGGAATGCAATGCTCTGTAATTAGGCCCTGAAGCAATGAAGAAACCAGGCAAGGCATACCAACAATGCGTGACCTTGTTTGTCAGGGAAAATATACATATTTGAGTCAGTCGTGAATGACTAAATGTTTGGTGAAACCGGCTGGCTCTTCCTCTCACCACACCTCCTCTCCCTCTAAAGTATAACAAATTTGTTTCTGGGTCAAATAAGGCTCAAAGCATAGATCTGATTGTTCATGAGGTGAATTGATGCATATGAATGCTACATGTGAAATCAATTTCTGGAGTTCTCTCCTGACTGTCCCTCTGTTTTTCTGCAGCTTGCTCTGTACTCCCAGAAGTTTGAAGAGTTCCAGACTACGTTGTCTAAGAGCAACGATGTGTACGCCAGCTTCAAAAATGAAATGGAGAAGGTATGTGGCATCCTTAAAATAAAATCATCCTTCCTTTAAATGTACTGTTTATTTTTAGGGCCAAGTGCATGGAGGTAATATAAGGTCGACATAATTCTGAAATGAGAAAACAGCTTTATGTTGGAGGGACTGTTTTCTATATTAATCATATTCAGAATGATGGTTACATTTTCAGATACGTTTTAACCCAACAAACATTTTGCTTCATAGATGACAAAGAAGATGAAAAAACTTGATAAAGAGTCGAATGTTTGGAAGACCAGATTTGAGAGCACTAACAAGGCTCTCTCGGAGATGATTGAAGAGGTAAATACTCATCTATAACACATGCAATAGTGTTAGACTTTATTCAAATGCGCTACAACAAGTTAGACTCTCTTTTCCACAGAGGACTGTGAAGGAGAATGAGTATGAGATGTTCGTCGTGAAGATTGACAAGCTGGAGAGGCTCTGCCGAGCACTCCAGGATGAGAGGAAGATCCTGTACTCCAAGATCAAAGGCATTCGCCAAACGCCTGACGCCACCGAGGGGACACCCAAGGACGAGACACAGGAGGTGGCCACTGAACCAGTCCACAGCCTCATGGACATAGTTGAGGAGCCAGAGATGACAGAGGAGATGGCCCGTCTGAGGGCTGAGCAGAACAGGCTGGCGGAGTTCGCAGCCTCCCTACTGGCCCCGTCTACAGGAGACGATGATGACGATGACTCTGACAGCGAGGAAGAGCCAGAGTCTACAGAACCTGCTGAGGCCCAGAAGATCCCTGAACCAACAAAGGCCCCAGTACAGGTAGTGGTAGAGGCACCAGCACATGCAGAGGAACCAGAACCAACATATGCAGATACACCAGCACAGACTCCAGCACAAGTAGAGGCACCAGCGCAGGCTCCAGCACAGGCTCCAGCACAAGTAGAGGCACCAGCACAGGCTCCAGCAGAGGCAGAGGCACCAGCACAAGTAGAGGATCCAGCAGAGGCTCCAGCACAGGCTCCAGCACAAGTAGAGGCACCAGCACAGGCTCCAACACAGGTAGAGGCTCCAGCACAAACAGAGGCACCAGCACAAGCTCCAGCACAGGCTCCAGCACAAGTAGAGGTACCAGCACAGGCTCCAGCACAGGTTCCAGCACAAGTAGAGGTACCAGCACAGGTGGAGGCACCAGCACAGGCAGAGATGGCTGCCCCAGTCCAGCCAGAGACCCCAAAACAGCCAGAGCCCTCCGCCAAGAAGCAGACGCCAAAAAAGAAGAATGCAATTAAGACTAGCTGAACCGACGAATGTGTCATTTTGTGAGCGTTAGAACTATAGTCCCTGTGCCTCGTGTTATGGTTGAGTTGAGATATCCAATCCAACTTGGTTTGTCTATATACTGTTTTATCTGAAGTGGTGTGCAGTAGAAGTATGTTTAAGTCGTATACCAGATGAGGACAGACAGAGATTTACTGCATAACCAAAGAATAGGTAGAAAGGTTATTCAGGACAATGCACCCTCAAAACTTTCCAATGCCGAATGTTGCCTTGCGCAAATAGCATCAGAACAGTCACTGTCTTTTTTGACTTTTTCCATCTGAACCCCTATAATGTAACTTCAATAAATATCTAATTGTAGACTATGTAGACATGCCTGTGCTCTTTGGAATGTATTGCTTAGACCCATCACACTGTTTTACGCAATATACATCTCATATCCAACCTTATATGACCAAATATTGCAAGATGGACCCATATATCTAGATAAAGGCCTGATATTGATTTCAAGTCCCTTTTTATTTTGACTAATGTCTTATCTATATGGATTGTTAACTATTTGCTTAAAAGTTAACTGGCCAGTCATTCACAATGATTTAGAGATGGATCCTTACAGTAGTTTCCATGGCAACACTCCCCCCATCCGGTGCACATTTCCTTTTTTAACACAATCTGTATCAGACAGTCTCTATCCACAAAGTGGGTTGTTATGGCCTGGCCGTGGTCGGTCTGTGTTCTGGCAAAATAACTGAGTTACACAAACTCTCCTCCACCAAGGACACAACAGGACATTAGACTGACAGGCACTGAGTCGCCATAGCAACGCCATCTGCGACTCCGTTGAGGACAGCACTAATGTATGAGTGATAATAATAGTGCAGAGGACCATGGGTTTTTAATAAATACAGATCAGTGTTGAGTGCCACAGGGAAAACAAATTAGACCTGCTACCGATCCCTGTGAATATCATGTTTATGTTCTGGATTGTATTACTGGTTGAGCAGATTGCACGCCAAAAATGGAAAACAATTTATACTGTTATGAACTAGAGTAAAGGACAAAAGGACCTGGCTGTCACTTAATGAAGAAACTGACAATGTCATAAAGTATGATCATACTACCACCAACCTATAGGAATCATCAGTCAGCAGGCAGAAAGAGACCCTGCAAACATACAAATTGGTAGGGAAACAGGCTACACGTAATTCCAAAACCTGTTTCAAGAAGAGTATGGCAGAGGTTCTTCAAAGCTTTCCGGTCACAGTTATATTTCACTTCATTGTTGTGGCCACCAGATGGGGCCTTTGAAACCCATTCAAAATTTCACCAAAACACTCATACTGACATTCCTCTCATTTTTGAATCCCATGCTGGATTGATACAGTATGTCTAGAAACACTCACATCAACTTTAACAGTCTTGGGAAAATGTTGGTGGAATAAATTAATTGCATACCTCATATTTTAGGAGAGTTTGCACTTCATACAGTCAGAATCTTAGAGATTAATGTATCTACCAACAGCCTATATAATTAATTTTAGCCTGAAGGGTGAATATTAAAATAGGTATCCACTTTTTTTACAGCTCCAGACACCACATGTTCATGTTGCCCATGCCAAATATTTAGTCATAACATTTTTTAGAACCTTTATTTAACTACGCAAGTCAGTTAAGTACACATTCTTAATTACAATGACGGTTAACTGCCTTGTTCAAGGGTAGAAAGTCATATTTTTACATTGCCAGCCGGGGATTCGATCCAGCAACTTTTCGGTTACTGGCCCAACGGCTCTAACCACTGGCCCAACGGCTCTCAGGCTGGCCCCCTTTTCCTGACTTTAGATATCGGATAAAAGATATCCCCTAAACCCGCTTCATCAGCAGTTATTGACAGTGAAGTGAGAGCAGGGAGTCTGGGTTCGGTTCACTCACATGGAAACTGAACGAGATAGTGGAACATGGGCTGCTTTCAGTACGTGTTTACGTTCTGAGATGTTCAATTGAACGAGAAAGTTGCTGTACTGAACGACCAGTTGAAAAAAGTGCGAGGGGTTGGCTTGTCGAACGCTGTCAGCATGGCCATTGCCCTTTAAATACGTCTTGCATTGCTTCTAGCCACAACCACCAAACAGGAGCAAACTTCCCTCAAAATCGTTTCAAGAATTTACAAGAACGTGTTGGGGAAATGTGTTGTTCTGAACAAACCGTTCCGCAACGTAGCAAACGTTCATGCGAACTGAACGCACCTATGGATGAAGTCTTAATTAAACCGCACACTCGGAAATGTCCGACTTCAAGACAACTGGGAACTCGCAAAAAAAAAACATCTCCGACTGGGGAAAAATAATTGTACCTTATTTTTTTGAGTTCCCAGTTGTCCTGAAAGCACCAACAAGTATGACATTTTACATCGTACGTCTTCGCGGATTAGAGATTCATATTTTCCCAAAAATCTGCCAAATTGCAATACCGGGAAGTCCCAGGAAATACCGTAAAAAATAGAAATGCCAATTTAACGTTTAAACCAAGATAAGGTCACTCAATGTTCTCCCAAAATAAGATTGTCGCTGCTCCACATTGCCTTCTTGGCTGCGCAACTGTGTAAAGATTTCACAGCAAGTGAAACTGTGATTTAGTAATGATTAATTGATTAATTAACTAACTTTGATCGCAAATGACATTGTGAATTTCAAAAGGCCGTTCAACATCCAGAGCGTTATGTTCCTCAATTAATTAATCACATTTCACCATGAGGCCTAGGATATCTCGACACAGAGCGCACCCCGAGAAGGCCACAGCATTGTCGAATCATACAAATCATACAAATCATACAAAGTGCTTCTACACCTGCATTGCTTCTGCATTGCTTGCTGTTTGGGGTTTTAGGCTGGGTTTCTGTACAGCACTTTGAGATATCAGCTGATGTACGAAGGGCTATATAAATAAATTTGATTTGATTTTGATTTGAAATTTGATTTAAACAAAAGTCAAATGGCCAAAGTTCCTAAACTTGCTAGATAACCTCCAACGAATGACATATCTACTATTTGGTTATACAGATAGTATATCAGATCATGAATAACGGGGAGATGGAAAGCAAATTGTTTAAATATCAAGGTATCTTAACGGGGACTAACTCGTAAAATAAATATCCATATATACTCTCATATAGTTTGTTGATCACACATTCTCCACCGGAGCTCTCATATCGGCAACAATACGAGACGGCGCAGAGAAGCAGGGGACATGTTATAGCTGTGTTTTGACATGCATAGCCCAGACGTGCTTTAATAATGCAACCTATGGGTTACAGAATAAAGTTACGAATTTTCATGCGAGACATGAGTCAAGATTTTGCGTTTCAGTGGGATTGGGACGATAGGAAAATAGCCTAGGGTATATATATGGCTACTACGTGAGTCAATAGATAAATAATACACTTGATTTAGGATACATTATTGCATGCTAAATGTTTCTAATCAGCGATAGTTGAGAAAACAAATAAATGAGCTACCACTTCCACTTGTCCAGCCAGTGATCAATTAACCAAATATACAGACAGATATTCGATGAAACAAAATCGATTGATTGGTTGATTATCAGACAAGTCACGCTTTTGGTCGGGAGCAGGACATGCTACAACGCGAGTGAAGAGCAAAACCCACTTGTATAACAAGCTAGCTAAATGTTCTGATCAGCTAATATGTGAGCAAACTACAATAAAGATGATCATTAGTACTCACCTCAACACAGCTAACATTTCCCCAGCCTAATTGTTACCAAATATCCAAACGGAGATTCAGTGAAAACGAAGATCTGACGTTGATTGATTTATCTAGAGAAGTCCCCCACGCTTGTCTCAAAACAGTGTGATGGTGCTGTCCCAATCAAAAGGGTTACAGTTACAGTTCATATAAGGAAATCAGTCAATTTAAATAAATGCATTAGGGCCTAATCTATGGATTTGACATGACTGGGAATACAGATATGCATATTTATTTATTTTATTTCACCTTTCTTTAACCAGGTAGGCTAGTTATTAAGAAACAGTTTTCATTTGCAACTGTGACCTGGCCAAGATAAAGCAAAGCATTGTGACACAGACAACAACACAGAATTACACATGGAGTAAACAATAAACAAACCAATAGCACAATAAACAAGTCAATGAAAGTCTATATACAGTGTGTGCAAAAGGCATGAGGAGGTAGGCAATGAATAGGCCATAGTAGCAAAGAATTACAATTTAGCAGATTAACACTGGAGTGATAAATGAGCAGATGATGATGTCGAAGTAGAGATACTGGTGTGCAAAAGAGCAGAAAAGTAAATAAAACAAAAACAGTATGGGGATGAGGTAGGTAGATTGGGTGGGCTATTTACAGATGGACTATGTACAGCTGCAGCGATCGGTTAGCTGCTCAGATAGTTTGATGTTTAAAGTTGGTGAGGGAAATAAAAGTCTCCAACTTCAGCAATTTTTGCAATTCGTTCCAGTCACTGGCAGCAGAGAACTGGAAGGAAAGGCGGCCAAATGAGGTGTTGGCTTTGGGGATGATCAGTGAGATATACCTGCTGGAACATGTGCTACGGGTGGGTGTTGTTATTGTGACAAGTGAACTGAGATAAGGCGGAGCTTTACCTAGCATAGACTTATAGATGACCTGGAGCCAGTGGGTCTGGCGATGAATATGTAGCGAGGGCCAGCCGACTAGAGCATACAGGTCACAGTGGTGGGTGGTAATGTGATTTGGTAGAAAAACGGATGGCACTGTGATAGACTGCATCCAGTTTGCTGAGTAGAGTGTTGGAAGCTATTTTGCAGATGACATTGCCGAAGTCAAGGATTGGTAGGATAGTCAGTTTTACTAGGGTAAGTTTGGCAGCGTGAGTGAAGGAGGCTTTGTTGCAAAATAGAAAGCCGATTCTAGATTTGATTTTGGATTGGAGATGTTTAATATGAGTCTGGAAGGAGAGTTTACAGTCTAGCCAGACACCTAGGTATTTATAGTTGTCCACATATTCTAGGTCGGAACCGTCCAGGCTGGTGATGCTAGTCGGGCGGGCAGGTGCGGGCAACGAACGTTTGAAAATAATGCATTTGGTTTTACTAGTGTTTAAGAGCAGTTGGAGGCCACGTGTTGTATGGCATTGAAGCTTGTTTGGAGGTTAGTTAGCACAGTGTCCAAGGAAGGGCCAGAAGTATACAGAATGGTGTCGTCTGCGTAGAGGTGGATCAGGGAATCCCCCGCAGCAAGAGCGACATCATTGATATATACAGAGAAAAGAGTCGGCCCGAGAATTGAACCCTGTGGTACCCCCATGGAGACTGCCAGAGGTCCGGACAACATGCCATCCGATTTGACACACTAAACTCTGTCTGCAAAGTAGTTGGTGAACCACGCGAGGCAGTCATTAGAAAAACCAAGGCTATTGAGTCTGCCGATAAGAATACGGTGATTTACAGAGTCGAAAGCCTTGTCCAGGTCGATGAAGACGGCTGCACAGTACTGTCTTTTATCGATGGCGATTATGATATCGTTTAGGACCTTGAGCGTGGCTGAGGTGCACCCGTGACCGGCTCGGAAGCCAGATTGCACAGCGGAGAAGGTACAGTGGGATTTGAAATGGTCAGTGATCTGTTTATTAACTTGGCTTTCGAATACTTTAGATAGGCAGGGCAGGATGGATATAGGTCTGTAACAGTTTGGGTCTAGGGTGTCACCCCCTTTGAAGAGGGGGATGACCGCGGCAGATTTCCAATCTTTAGGGATCTCGGACGATACGAAAGAGAGGTTGAACAGGCTGGTAATAGGGATTGCAACAATGGCTGCAGAAAGTTTTAGAAAGAGAGGGTCCAGATTGTCTAGCCCAGCTGATTTGTACGGGTCCAGGTCTCGCAGCTCTTTCAGAACATCTGCTGTCTGGATTTGGGTGAAGGAGAAGCTGGGGAGGCTTGGGCGAGTAGCTGCGGGGGCGGTGGAGCTGTTGGCCGGGGTTGGAGTAGCCAGGAAGAAGGCATGGCCAGCCATTGAGAAATGCTTTTTGAAATTTTCGATCATGGATTTATCGGTGGTGACCGTGTTACCTAGCCTCAGTGCAGTGGGGAGCTGGGAGGAGGTGCTCTTGTTCTCCATGGACTTTACAGTGTCCCAAAACTTTTTGGAGTTAGAGCTACAGGATGCAAATATCTGCTTGAAAAAGCTAGCCTTTGCTTTCCTGACTGACTGCGTGTATTGGTTCCTGACTTCCCTGAACAGTTGCATATTGTGGGGACAATTCGATGCTATTGCAGTCCGCCACAGGATGTTTTTGCGCTGGTCAAGGGCAGTCAGGTCTGGAGTGAACCAAGGGATATATCTGTTCTTGGTTCTGCATTTCTTGAACGGGGCATGCTTATCTAAGATGGTGAGGAAATTACTTTTAAAAATGACCAGGCATCCTCGACTGACGGGATGAGGTCAATATCCTTCCAGGATACCCAGGCCAGGTCGATTAGAAAGGCCTGCTCTCAGAAGTGTTTTAGGGAGTGTTTGACAGTGATGAGGGGTGGTCGTTTGACCGCAGGCCCATAGCGGACACAGGCATTGAGGCAGTGATCGCTGAGATCCTGATTGAAAACAGCGGAGGTGTATTTGGAGGGCAAGTTGGTCAGGATAATGTCTATGAGGTTGCCCATGTTTACGGATTTAGGGTTGTACCTGTGGGTTCCTTGATGATTTGTGTGAGATTGAGAGCCTCTAGCTTAGATTGTAGGACTGCCGGGGTGTTAAGCATATCCCAGTTTAGGACACCTAACATAATTAACTCTGAAGCTAGATGGGGGGCGATCAATTCACAAATGGTGTCCAGGGCACAGCTGGGAGCGGAGGGGGGTCGATAGCAGGCGGCAACAGTGAGAGACTTATTTCTGGAGAGGTTCATTTTTTAAATTAGAAGTTCAAACTGTTTGGGTATAGACCTGGAAAGTATTACAGAACTTTGCAGGCTACCTCTGCAGTAGATTGCAACTCCTCCTCCTTTGGCAGTTCTATCTTGACGGAAAATGTTGTAGCTGGGTATGGAAATCTCAGAATTATTGGTGGCCTTCCTAAGCCAGGATTCAGACACGGCAAAGACATCAGGGTTGGCAGAGTGTGCTAAAGCAGTGAGTAAAACAAACTTAGGGAGGAGGCTTCTGATGTTGACATGCATGAAACCAATGTTTTTTCGATCACAGAAGTCAACAAATGAGGGTGCCTGGGGACATGCAGGGCCTGGGTTTACCTCCACATCACCTGAGGAACAGAGGATGAGTAGGTTGAGGGTACAGCTAAAGGCTATCAAAACTGGTTGCCTAGAGCGTTGGGGACAAAGAATAAAAGGAGCATATTTCTGGGCGTGGTAGAATAGATTCAGGGCATAATGTGCAGACAGGGGTATGGTGGGTGCGGGTACAGCGGAGGTAAGCCCAGGCACTGAGTGATGATAAGAGAGGTTGTATCTCTGAATAAGCTGGTTATAATGGGTGAGGTCACCGCATGTGTGGGAGGTGGGACAAAGGAGGTATCAGAGGTATAATGAGTGGAACTAGGGGCTCCATTGTAAACTAAAACAATGATAACTAACCTAAACAACAGTATACAAGGCATATTGACATATGCGAGAGACATACAGCGAGGCATAAAGTAACCACAGGTGTTGATTTGGAGAGCTAGCTAAGACAACAACGGGTGAGACAACAACAGCTAATCAGCTAAAACAACAACAGGTAAAATGGAAATGAATGGGCAGACAGGGTCAGGGTTACAGACAGGGTTAACTACACACAGAGCCTGAGTTTGCAGCTGGGGCCAACAGATAAAAAAATAATAATAACAAATAAATAAATAAAACAGAATGGAGTACTGTGATTAATGGACAGTCCAGCGGGCATCAGCTATGTAGCCAAGTGGTCATAGGGTCCATGGGGCAACAATAGATGAGACAGGGAAGCCGCGGAGTAGTCTTTACTACGCTAGCACGCGAGCGACACAGCGTTTAAAGTTAGTAGCCCGGGGCTAGTAGAAGCGTCTGCTCCCACGTCCGACGGAGGCCGGTTGAAGGCACAGTGGATGGATTATTCGTCGGCAGACCTGTCATGGTGGTGTGGCAGGGCGCCGTGTCGACTAAGGATCCAAGCCAGATGGCGAAAGAGGTATTGTAGTTGTAGTAATTTAGTTTTCGATCTGGGAGATGCGCCTGGCTCACGGCTAACCGGTGCTAGCTTCGGGGCAGGGGTGTTAGCCACTATAGGCGCTCGGTAGCAGCGGTGATCCGGTGCCAAGGTCCAGAGCTTACGGCAAGGATCCAGTGGAGTAGTGTGTTTTAGCCGTGTTTGGGTGGAGTCCGGGTGAACAACTGAGTAGGCCGGGAGGTGAGCCTCAGGGATAGCTTCGGTACTGGGTAACTCGGTGGGTGCTAGCTAGCTGTGAAGATCAGGAGAATGGTCCAGGGATTACGGCAGAAATCCGGCGTTGTAATGGAGACAGTCCGTTACTGGTAGGCTGGCGAGTATTATCCAAGCTAAAAAAAGGGCTGGTACCTGTGCAGAAGGTAAAGGCCGCTAGTAGTGACTAACAATGACTAAATAGCTTGTAGCTAATTAGCTTCTGATGGCTAGGTGGTTCTTGCTATAAGGTCTAGAAATTAAAAATAATAGCAGATCCGTATCACATTGGGTGAGGCAGGTTACCGGAAAGTATAATTTAACTAAAATGGAGAAGAGATTGAAAATAAAATTCAAATATCTACAAAAATAGATGAAAAAAGACAAAAGTACACGAGAGGACAAACAAAACACGTCTGCACTGCTACGCCATCTTGGATGATCCGTATCACATTGGGTGAGGCAGGTTACCGGAAAGTATAATTTAACTAAAATGGAGAAGAGATTGAAAATAAAATTGAAATATCTACAAAAATAGATGAAAAAAGACAAAAGTACACGAGAGGACAAACAAAACACGTCTGCACTGCTACGCCATCTTGGATGATATGTTGGTCACAGGGGCGTGGATCAGAAAACCAGTCAGTATCTGGTGTGACCACCATTTGCCTCATGCATCGCCACACATCTGCTTCACATAGAGTTGATCAGGCTGTTGATTGTGGCCTGTGGAATGTTATCCCACTCCTCTTCAATGGCTGTGTGAAGTTGCTGGATATTGGCTGGAACTGGAACACGCTGTCGTACACGTAAATCCAGAGCATCCCAAACATGCTCAACGGGTGACATGTCTGGTGAGTATGCAGGTCATGGAAGAACTGTGACATTTTCAGCTTCCAGGAATTGTGCACAGATCATAAAATGCCATCGTGTTTGTTGTCAGTAGCTTATGCCCGCTGTCACGAACCCGGCTTGTAGCCCTTATTAACAAAGAGGGAGACAAAGTGGAGATAAGGAATAACAAAACATATATTTATTAAATAAAGTAAACCATTTACAATTAACAATGGTGAGTGTAGTCATTAGTGTAAGTAAGTGGTTGCGTGCATAGATGGTGAAAATGAGGGGTGTTGAGAGGTGCCAAAACAAACAAGCCAGAACCAAAAATACAGTGTGTCTGCGTGGAGAGAGTCTCCTCAATGAATGAGGGAAAGATGCATTTATACCCGGGACACAGCTGATGACCCTCCCAGCTCCGCCCACCTACATCCTATTAAGGAAAACAAGAGCAAAGAGAAAGAATTCAGCAAACAGAGTGGGAGGGGCGTCACACTGCCCATACCATAACCCCACTGGCACACTGTTCACAATGTTAACATCAGCAAACCGCTCGCCCACACACAACGCCATACACACTGTCTGCCATCTGACCGGTACAGTTGAAACCGGGATTCATCCATGAAGAGCACCCTGTTGTGTATTTTGTGGAATTGCATTAGTGAGACATTGGGAAAATGTTGTAATTTCTCAGGTCTTGTAATTGTATTTTTTCAGGAAATGTGAAGTGGTCCCGGGACAGTCCCAGAATACCAGCTACCCATGTTATCACAGAATCTTGCCCGCTATTGAACGGAAAGTTTACTGTCTCTAACGCAAGAAAGAGGACAGCCCTCTTGTCAGATATCGCATTTATTTTGGAAGATTGTAAAATATGACATTTTTTTCCCCAGACAGAATAAATATTTTGTTTCAGGTGATAAAACATGCTTTGTTTAGTTACTTTTTCCTCAACTTGTTTCTCCAACTTTATAGCAAGTCAAGATAGCGTACACTAGCTCAAAGTTGGGCTAGGTTGAAGATACCACTGTAGCTAGCAACCTCCGCCAAATAATGATCAAAAACAAACATCATTACCATCACAATAAACTTCAACAGGAGGCAACAGTCAAAATATAATTGGCTTAACAGCCATTGTGTATTATTTAACATTACTATTAAAATAGTACTCACTCTTAGGAATGGGTAACTGTTAACAAGTTATACACCAAGTTCAAACCATTAAAAACACATTCCTAATATTGAGTTGCACCCCCTCTTTTGCAGTCAGAACAGCCTCAATTCGTCAGGGCATGGACTCTACAAGGTGTCGAAAGCATTCCAGAAGAATGCTGGCCCATGTTGTACTTCAATGCAGTTCAATGCAGTTGTCAAGTTGTCTGGATGTCCTGGGTGGTGGACCATTCTTGATACACACAGGAAACTGTTGAGCGTGAAAAGCCCAGTAGCGTTGCAGTTCTTGACACAAACCGTTGCGCCTGGCACCTACTACCATACCCCATTCAAATGCATTTCAATCTTTGTCTTGACCATTCCCCCTTTGAATGGCATACTTACACAATCCATGTCTCAATTATCTCAAGGCTTAGAAATCCTTCTTTAACCTCTCTGGGATCGTTCGGGACGCTAGCGCCCCACCTCGCCAACAGCCAGTGAAGTTACAGGGCGCCAAATTCAAAACAACAGAAATCTCATAATTAAAATTCCTCAACCATACAAGTATTTTACACAATTTTAAAGACACACTTCTCGTTAATCCAACCACAGAGTCCGATTTCAAAAAGGCTTTTCGGCGAAAGCAGAACATATTATTATGTTAGGTCAGCAACTAGTCACAGAAAGCATTCAGCCATTTTCCAACCAAAGAGAGGTGTCACAAAAAGCAGAAATATAGATAAAATTAATCACTAACCTTTGACGGTCTTCATCAGATGACACTCCCAGGACTCAATGTTACACAATACATGTATGTTTTGTTCGATCAAGATCATATTTATATCCAAAAACCTCAGATTACATTGGCACCATATTCAGAAATGCCTCCAAAACATCCAGAGAAATTGCAGAGCCACATCAAATAACAGAAATACCCATCATAAACTTTGATGAAAGATACATGTTTTATATAGAATTAAAGATACACTTGTTCTTAATGCAACCGCTGTGTCAGATTTCAAAAAAGCTTTACGGCAAAAGCACAATATTCAATAATCTGAGAACAGCGTTCAGCCACAAAAGCAAGCCATACAGTTACCCGCCAAATTGTGGAGTCAACAAAAGTCATAAATAGCATTATAAATCTTCACTTACCTTTGCTGATCTTTGTCGGAATGCACTCCCAGGACTCCCACTTCCAAAAGAAATGTTTGTTTTGTTCAATTACGTCCATATTTATGTCCAAATATCTCCGTTTTGTTCACGCGTTTAGTTCACTATTCCAAAGGCACAATGCGCAAGCGCAAAATCCAGATGAAAAATCAAAAGAGTTCCATTACAGTTTGAATAAACATGTCAAACAATGTTTACAATCAATCCTTAGTTTTTTTTTACAATAAATCTTCAATACTATTCCAACCGGACAATAGCGTATTCATTACCCGCATGACCGCGCAGTAACCAACTGATTGGTCTCAGCCTAGTCCACTTGTTAAAACAGCTCTTATTCAACACCCTTCCTCAAACTTTCTAAAGGTGGTTGACATCTGCTGGAAGCCTTGTGAAGTGCAATCTGGCCCCATAGACACAGCATATTGGATAGGCAATCACTTAAATGAAACTACAAACCTCAGATTTCCCACTTCCTGGTTGTATTTGTCTCAGGTTTTCGCCTGCCATATGAGTTCTGTTATACTCACAGACATCATTCAAACAGTTTTATAAACTTCAAAGTGTTTTCTATCCAATACCACTAATAATATAAACATAATAGCATCTGGGACAGAGTAGCAGGCAGTTTACTCTGGGCACCTTATTCATCCATGCTACTCAATACTGCCCCCCTGTCACCAAGAAGTTTTTAACCTGTCTCCTCCCCTTCATCTACACTGATTGAAGTGGATTTAACAAGTGACGTCAATAAGGGATCATGGTTTTCACCTAGATTCACCTGGTCAGTCTATGTCATGGAAAGAGCAGGTGTCCTTATTAATGATTTGTACACTCAGTGTGCAGTGCCTTCAGAAAGTATTCAGACCTCTACACCTTTTCAACATTTTGTTACATTACAGCCTTATTCCAAAATGGATTAAAATAAAATCTACACACAATACCCCATAATGACAAAACAAAAACCGTTTTTTTTAAATGTTCAAAAATGTATTAAAAATAAAAAACAGAAACACTTAAGTACTCAGACCCTTTGCTATGAGACTCGAAATTGAGCTCAGGTGCATCCTGTTTCCATTAATCATCCTTCAGGTGTTTCTCCAACTTGATTGGAGTCTTCCTGTGGTAAAGTTAATTGATTGTTCATGATTTGGAAAGTCGCACACACACACCTGTCAATATAAGGCCCCACAGTTGATAGTGCATATCAGAGCAAAATCAAGCCATGAGGTCGAAGTAATTAAATTCACACAGGACACCGGATAAGACAGGATAATTACACCAGATATAACACACTAACCCTAGACACAAACTATTGCAGCATAGATACTGGAGACTGAGACAGGAAGGGTCGGGAGACACAGTGGCCCCGTACGACGATACCCCCGGACAGGGCCAACCAGGCAGGATATAACCCCACCCACTTTGCCAAAGCACAGCCCTCACACCATTAGAGGGATATCCACAAACCACCAATGTACTACCCTGAGACAAGGCTGAGTATGGCCCACAAGGATCTCCCCCACTGCACGAACCCGGACAGTGACTCAACCCACTCAAGTGATGCACCCCTCCAGGGAAGGCATGGAAGAGCACTAGTAAGCCATTGACTCAGCCCCCGTAATAGGGTCAGAGGCAGATAATCCCAGTGGAGAGAGGGGAACCGGCCAGCCAGAGACAGCAAGGGCGGTTTGTCGCTTCAGTGCCCTTCCCTTCACCTTCGCACCCCTGGGCCAGACTACACTCAATCATAGGACCTACTGAAGAGATGAGTCTTCAATAAAGACAAAGGTCGAGACAGAGTCTGCGTCTCTCACATGGATAGGCAGACCATTCCATAACAATTGAGCTTCAAGGGACAATAAGGACTGTAGCATACATCTTGTGACTGTGGCATAAATCGGAGAGACAGGTAGGAGCAAGCCCATGTAATACTTTGTAGGTTAGCAGTAAAACCTTGAAATCAGCCCTAGCCTTAACAGGATGACAGTGTAGGGAGGCTAGCACTGGAGTAATATGATGAAATTGTTTGGTTCTAGTCAAGATTCTAGCAGCTGTATTTAGCCCTAACTGAAGTTTATTTAGTGCTTTATCCGGGTAGCCGGAAAGTAGAACATTGCAGTTGTCTAATCTAGAAGTGACAAAAGCATGGATTAGCTTTTCTGCATCATTTTAGGACAACATTTCTGATTGTTTTCAATGTTACAAAGATGGAAAAAAGCTGTCCTTGAAATATTCAATGTTTGTCAAACGAGAGATCAGGAACCAGAGTAACGCTGAGGTCTTTCAGTTTTATTTGAGACGACTGTACAACCAAGAGTAATTGTCTGTCAGGTTTCAGGTAAGACCCAACTGCAGACTGTGTAGAAGTAATTTTTTTATTGTAACAAGAGGGGTAGGAAAACGACAGGTCAAGGCAAGCAGGGGTCGATAATCCAGAGTAGGAGCAAAGGTACAGGACCGCAGGCAGGCTCAGTCAGAGTGGTCAGGCAGGTGGGCTCGGAGTCCAAACCAGGAGGGCGAGAAACGCGAGACTGGAAAAAGCAGGAGCTGAGACACAAAACACTTGTAGGCTTGAACAAACAAGACGAACTGGCACAGACAGACAGAAAACATAGGTATAAAAAAACAGGGTATAAGTGGGGAAGAAGGGCAGAACCTGGAGGGGGTGGAGACAAGCACAAGGACAGGTGAAACAGCTCAGGGCGTTACATTGTCAGATCCAACAAAGATTTCTTGGGACCTAGAACTAGCATCTCTGTTTTGTCCAAGTTTAAAAGTAAAACATTTGCCGCCATCCACTTCCTTGTCTGAAACACAGGCTTTCGGGAAGGGCAATTTTGGGGCTTTACCATGTTTCATAGAAATGTACAGCTGTGTATCATCCGCATAGTAGTGAAAGTTAACATTATGTTTCCGAATGACATCACCAAGATGTAAAAACAATAGCGGTCCTAAAACGAAACCTTGAGAAACACCGAAACTTACAATTGATTTGTCAGAGGACATACCATCCACAGAGACAAGCTGATATCTTTCCGACATATAAGATCTAAACCAGGTCAGAACTTATAGACCAATTAGGGTTTCCAATCTCCCCAAAATAATGTGGTGATTGATGGTGTCAAAAGCAGCACTAAGTTCTAGGAGCACAAGGACAGATGCAGAGTTTTGGTCTGACGCCTTTAAAAGGTCATTTACCATCTTCATGAGTGCAGTCTCAGTGCTATGATGGGGTCTAAAACCAGACTGAAGCCTTTTGTATACATTGTTTGTCTTCAGGAAGGCAGTGAGATGCTGCTTTTTATTAACATTTGAGAGGAATGTGAGATACGATATAGGCTGATAGTTTAAAAAAAAATCTGGGTTAAGGTTTGGCTTTTTCAAGAGAGGCTTTATTACTGCCACTTTTAGTTCCTCAGTTAGGTGGTTAACCTATTTTTGTACTCTGACGTCCTTGGGTAGGTGGAGGAATTCTAGGAATCTTTGGACGGCTTTTGATTATCCTTGGTTGGGGTCTATGCAGATTATTTGTTGCGATTGCAAACGTAATAAGATGGTGGTCCAATAGGTCAGGATTATGAGGAAAGGTATTAAGATCCACAATATTTATTCCACGGGACAAAACTAGATCCAGGGTATGACTGTGGCAGTGAGTAGGTCCAGAGACATGTTGGACATCGATGATGCCTCTGAAAGCCTTTTGGAGTGGGTCTGTGGACTTTTCCATACAAATATTAAAGTCACCAAAAATGGTTCGATAGGAATTCAGGGAACTCAGTCAGGAACGCTGTATACAGCCCAGGAAGCCTGTAAACAGTATCTATAAAAAGTGATTGAGTCAGCTGCATTGATTTCATGACTAGAAGCTCAAAAGACAAAAATACTGTCTTTTTTTGTGAAAATTGAAATTTGCTATCAGAAATATTAGCAACACCTCCACCTTTGCGGAATGTGTGGGGGATATGGTCACTATTGTAACCAGGAGGAGGGGCCTAATTTAACACAGTAAATTCATCAAGCTTAAGCGTGTTTCAATCAGGCCAATCACACCAAGATTATGATTAGTGATTAGTTCATTGACTATAACTGCCTTGGAAGTGAGGGATCAAACATTAAGTTGCCCTATTTTGAGATGTGAGATATCACAATCTCTTTCAATAATGATAGGAAAGGAGGTCTTTATTCCAGTGAGATTGCTAAAGCGAACACCGCCATGTTTAGTTTTGCCTAACCTAGATCAAGGCACAGACACGGTCTCAATGGGGATACAGACTATGCTAGTGGCAGACTCCACTAAGCTGGCAGGCTGGCTGGCTGACAACCTGCTGCCTGGCATGCACCCTATGTCACTGTGGAGCAAGAGATGTCTCATTCTAAATTTTAAAATAGGGAACAGTTGTCTAACTTTTTTGGGGTTGTGTTTCTTTTTTCTCTCCCTGATTTACATTCATCCTTTTCAGATAGTTTTTTTTTTTAATTGGGCAAAGGGGAGGGTGGTATCTTTTTTCTCTGGTTTACATTTGACCATTTGCAGGTTTTACTACATACATCATTTATTCCATCCTAGGCAAATTTCCTCACCTGCTTGCCTTGAATGAGCCTTCCCTATAAAAGTGTTTTGGTACATCCTTATGCACTATACTTTTCCACACACTAACTATACCACAGATCAATAAAGTCCACCAGTCTAACTTCTGTATCTTTCCTGCCCTCTTTCCACCATTCATCAGTGGTGTGAAAAGTACTTACGTAAAAAATACTTTTAAGTAGGGCCCCCCGAGTGGTGCAGCGGTCTAAGGCACTGCGGTGCTTGAGGCATCACTACAGACCTGGGTTTGATCCCAGGCTGTGTCACAACTGGTCATGACCGGATGTCCCATAGGGCTGCGCACAATTGGCCCAGCGTCACCTGGGTTAGGGGAGGGTTTGGTCCGGGGGGGCTTTACTTGGCTCATTGCGCTCTAGCAACTCCTTGTGGCAGGCTAGGCGCCTGCAGGCTAACTGCGGTCGTCAGTTGAACGGTGCAACTGGCTCCCTGGTTAAGCGAGTGGGTGTTAAAAAGTGTGGTTTGGCAGGTCATGTTTCGAAGGAAGCATGACTCGACCTTTGCCTCTCCTAAGCTTGTTGGGGAGTTGCAGCGATGAAAAAGGGGTAACATTTTATTATTTTTATTATAAGACACAGTAGAAAAATAAATTCCACCACACCTTTGTTTCATCACAATACCGGAGAGCAACATCTGTCCGGTGAAGTCCACAAAGCATTTTGCATGTAACAAACAGTTTCATGACCTACAGCCTGGTCAAGCAAGTTAATGTTTCGGACTACTAAACAACCATTGACTTAGAAACATGGTGAGTTCCCACAAGTGGAAAAGAAAACAGGTGCTGCCTGCACTATTCCAGCCACATTTCAACATCATCAAATCACCTGCACTTAGTTTAATACGGTGACAACTTTAAGATACCAAAAACAATTGAATCGAATCAAAGTAAGCTAAATATGATGTGGCTGTCGATGGTGCTGATTTGAGTGTGCGTGCGTGCAAGTAGAAAAAACAACGAGATGCAACAGTTGTGTAAATAAAGTTCCCTGTATGTGTTAACTCTTGGGGTGCCTTATTCCCCTCTACATTCTGCTTTTGATGTGATGTGATTGGTGTCAAGTCAAATCCAAACTGGCTTCCCGTGACACTTTTTTTTTGTGTATCAGGACCATTCACATTTGAGCTCACTCAGTTTAGCCAACACTGATTGGCTATTATTATTTTTAAATGATCAAGGGAGGCGAAATGCTCTCGCCTCCCTTGCATTCAATGCTACGGGCGACAACGATGTCATACTCTTTAAGACCAGACAGCCTCAGATAAGTGGGCTAAACATACTGAGAAAGAGGGGCGCTGTTTTGCTCGCTCGGGTGCTTCCTCCAGTGAGATACATTCCGCCTCTTGCGATTTTAAGTAAAATTATGAAACAGAGAGACAAAATATTTTTTACATGTATTTTTCCCTTCCCTTGACAGCCATGAATACACGCCACTGATGTGCAAAGCTGATACAGACATACAGTACCCAAGACGACTCAAAGCTGAAATTGCCGCCAAAGTTGGTTCTACAAAGTATTGACTCAGGGGTGTCAATACTTATGTAAATTAGATATTTCTGTATTTCATTTCAATAAATACTTTCTGAATGCCCAGTTATTCAGGAAAGCTTAAAGTTGCACTGCCTTCTCTCTGATCCAAGTAGCTATTTTTCACTCACCTAGAACGCTTCAATATAGCCTAAATATAAAATGTATTACCTTTTTATGTGTGGCATAAACACAACCAGTCAAAGTTTTAATCAGATTAGGCTACTTCAAGGCTAACTGCACATGTTCGTCCAAAATATAATTCTAGCATCCAAACTGTGCACCGCCACGCCATTTGATAAATGCAAATAAACATCTGTTCAGTGTGCAAATTACAGGAGGCCAAAGGGGGCTCAAACCCCAGAAGAAAACAGGAGCTCCCCAAAATGCAACATAAGTCAAACTTTGGGGGGGGGGGTCTCTAATTGAACCATTCCCTTATTTGTTTAAAATGCCATTTGGTACTGATAGTGGTAAATATGAAAAGAAAAGCTTATTCCAAATGAAACGAACACCCCCACCTCTCTATCATAGTTTAAACCAGTGACAGTTGGTTCAGGCAGAGAGAGGGAGGCAAAGCAAAAGCTCTGTCTGCCCAAAATCTATCTATGTTAAGCATGCAAGGAATTTTTGTTTGGGGGCAATGAGTGTCGAATTTAGTCAAGATAAACATGAATTGTTATTTTGATATGTGAGGCTTATTTGATCTAATAGAATTATCATAATGCTTAGATTGTTACGAGTGTACTTGAAAGAGAGCGACCAGGCTCCATGTATTTGCTGACCTGTGACCCACTGACACCGCCCCCAGTTAGAGGGGAATAAGGCACCCCAAGAGTTAACACATACAGGGAACTTTATTTACACACCCTGACGAAAATGAAAATTGGGGATATAATTTGCATTTTTTTAGTGCTCTCTCTTTCATGGTCCTTGAAACTGGATTTGTGCCTTTGCTGACACCTCAGCAGGTAGCCTGGAGGGTAGGAGCGTTGGGCCAGTAACTGAAAGGTTGCTGGTTTGAATCCCGAGCTGACAAGGTAAAAATCTTTTGATCTGCCCCCGAGCAAGGCAGTCAAGCCAATATACCCTGGGTGCCGATGATGTAGATGTCGATTAAGGCAGCCCACTCCACCTCTCTGATTCAGAGGGGTTGGGTTAAATCAAAATCAAATTACATTTTATTAGTCCCATGCGCCGAATACAACAAGTATTTCAACCTTACAGTGAAATGCTTAATTTTAAGCCCCTAACCGACAGGGCAGTTTCAAAAAATCTGGATAAGAAGAAGAGATAAATAGTAACAAGTAATTAAAGAGTAGCAGTAAAAAAAATAACAGCATATACAGGGGGGGTGCCGGTACAGAGTCAATGTGCGGGGGCACCGGTTAGTTGAGGTAGTATGTACATGTAGGTAGAGTTAATTAAAGTGACTATGCATAGATGACAACAGAGAGTGGCAGAGAGTGGTGTGTAGATGGGAGGGGGGGGGGCTTGGTAGCTTGACATGTGGTAGCAGAGAGAACAGCCTATGACTAGGGTCTTTGACAATTTTTAGGGCCTTCCTTTGACACCGCCTGGTATAGATGGCAGGAAGCTTGGCCCCAGTGATGTACTGGGCTTTTCGCACTACCCTCTGTAGTGCCTTGCGGTCGGAGGCCGAGCAGTTGCCATACCAGGCAGTGACGCAACCAGGATGCTCTCGATGGTGCAGCTGTAGAACCTTTTGAGGATCTGAGGACCCATGCCAAATATTTTCAGTCTCCTGAGGGGGAATAGGTTTTGTCGTGCCCACTTCACGACTGTCATGGTGTGCTTGGACCATGTTAGTTTGTTGGTGATGTGGACACCAAGGAACTTGAAGCTCTCATCCTGCTCCACTGCAACCCCGTCGATGAGAATGGGGGCATGCTCGGTCCTCTTTTCCCTGTAGTCCTCAATCATCTCCTTTGTCTTGATCACGTTGAGGGAGAGGTAATTGTCCTGGCACCACCCGGCCAGGTCTCTGACCTCCTCCCTGAGGGGCCCATGTTGAGGATCAGCGTGGCGGATGTGTTACCTACCCTTACCACCTGGGGGTCGGCCCGTCAGGAAGTCCAGGATCCAGTTGCAGAGGGAGGTGTTTAGTCCAGGGTTCTTAGCTAATTGATGAGCTTTGAGGGCCCTATGGTGTTGAACGCTGATCTGTAGTCAATGAATAGAATTCTCACATAGGTGTTCCTTTTGTCCAGGTGGGAAAGGGCAGTGTGGAGTGCAATAGAGACTGCATCATCTGTGGATGTGTTGGGCGGTATGCAAATTGGAGTGGGTCTAGGGTTCCTGGGATGATGGTGTTGATGTGAGCCATGACCAGCCTTTCAAAGCACTTCATGGCTACAGACGTGAGTGCTACAGGTCGGTTGTCATTTAGGCAGGTTACCGTAGTGTTCTTGGGCACAGGCACTATGGTGGTCTGCTTAAAACATGTGGACTAGGTATCCCCCTTTCCTTTAGTATGGCGGCCCACAGAGACCACACAGGGTAATTGCCACGCTGCCAACCCGCGGTCCAGTGGAGTATGGTTCTGCGGTATCCAGTGTACTACTACCATGTGGATTATACCCCCTCTATGGAGCCTATGGAAACCCCACGCTTGAGGACGGTGCAGCATGGATCCTATGTTCCCTCTCCTCCACCTGTGGGATACTACTCAGCACCAGGTGGGGCTGCAGTAACACCCCAATGGGTGGACTACCAGAGAGCCACATTTCTGCATCCGTTGTATGGTTTTCCCTTTTCCGATTGTGTGCAGGAAGCACATTTTGCTCGTATGAAGCAGGATGTAACGGAGGCTTCTTCACATTATGGCAACAGAAAAATAGATCCCGGGCTTCCCCCAGTCAGGGGAGCCCTCTTCAACAGGTTGCAGTGGAGAACATGGGACAGTCATAGTACATCAGAAGGATGCCGCCTCTCCAGCCCCAGCAACATTGCTGGCTACTAATGTAACTTTAGGGTGAGTATATACAGTACCACTCAAAAGTTTGGACACACCTACTCATTCCAGGGTTTTTCTTTATTTGGACTATTTTCTACATTGTAGAATAATAGTGAGGACATCAAAACTATGAAATAACCCATGGAATCATATAGTAACCGAAAGTGTTAAATTAAAAATATATTTTATATTTGAGATTCTTCAAAGTAGCCACCCTTTGCCTCGATGACAGCTTTGCACACTCGTGGCATTCTCTTAACTAGCTTCATGAGGAATGCTTTCCCAACAGTCTTGAAGGAGTTCCCACATATGCTGAGCACTTGTTGGCTGCTTTTCCTTCAATCTGCGGTCCAACTCATCCCCAACCATCTCAATTGGGTTGAGGTCGGATGATTGAGGAGGCCAGTTATCTGATGCAGCACTTCATCACTCTCCTTGTTCAAATAGTGAGCTCATCCGTGGTGGTCGGCTAACCCTCAACCTTCTGGCCTGTAGCCCTGCATGGCATCGACTGTGCCACAAAGGCATGCTTAAGTAGTAAAGTCAATATCCACGTTTATAAACACAGGGTTGCTACAGTTATTGTTATTTGTGATCTTAAACATTATTTTGAGTGAGTGAATTCAATGAGAGGCTGTGCAATTATTTTTACAGTATGGGGGGGGTTAGATTTTCGTCACTACACACCTTCAATATGTACCAATCACTGTGCACCAATAAGCCAAGCATTAACCAAAGAGATTCATAGTATCATTTAAAATGTACTAATTTCGACCGACTCTTTGCTGTTTGCCAATTATGACGAACGAGAACATGCAACATTTCTTTCTCTCCTTTATTAGAGATTTTTTGTAAAAATGCAATTTGACCTACAGATACATTCACTTGTCACAGTATATGTGTTGCTCGTCTTTTTAAGTGCCAGACAGCTCCAAACCGTTTAAGGTCTTATGAATATAATTTTTTCTGAAATCATGTAGATGTTGTCTTGGAACTTTTTAGTGGAGTCATATTCTTTCTATACATTAAAAAAAGAGAAAACAAAAACTGAATCCCAGAAAAAATTATTCAAGGCTCAAAATTAAGTTGCCTAAGTTAAAAAAAAATGTAACAAGAGAAACAGCACTAGCATACATGCACAACATTTGTCAATAAGCTTCCAAGACTTTGAAGGAGGAGAATGGCTTGACAAAGTGGTAGTCGAGGTTCCCACAGTGGGGGCACTGCTGCACGTTGCTGTACTCTGAGAAGTACTGCATCCCCACCCTGACATCTATGACTGGCTTACCACAGTGCTTGCAGTTCAGACGGGCCTAAGGGCACAAAGAGAGGAAATGGCTATGGATCTGCAGTAGTTGACTTTGCCATTCATAATGTCAATGAGACTAATTGATAGCAAGAGATGTAGCCACAACACAACCTCCATTTTGCTCGGACTATGGCCCATGAAGTTACTTTATGGCAGCCTGCCATGTCCGAATGACGACCCTTGACCATGCAGACACTGACCCCCAAATTAATTTCAAACTCCTCATGAGAAGAAAAAGATGTGATGGCCTACTCACCTGACAACATGGCGTCGCAGCCAGTATATCATAGGTGTACATTGTCCCCAACTGGTGCCAGCTCCCATCCCACCTGGACTTGCACTTGATACAGACAATTTTGTGGACTCCCTCCAGACAGTCGACACAGATTGCATACAGGTGCATCAGCCTCCCTTCACAAGAGAGACAATAGTTATTTAATAGAATCTACAATAAGCCCTACAGCGTGAAAAATACATGCATGAAAGGATTTCATTGTAACGCATATTAATCATGCATATCAAAGCCTGAAGATCAAAGCAACATCATCCATCCAGTTTTAATTCATATCCATGTGGTGAATAGCTACCAAGCTGCTCGTGGAAAATTGGGTAGATTGACTTGATTGATATGTATGATATGCTTGATCACATTCATGTGGCATAATCATTTCATTTACTTCTCAATTAAAGTCATTAATTGTATTGTGCCATGTTTATTATGGTGTGTTCTCATCTTAAATATATGCAAGAGATAACACCCTATATGCAGACCAGAATAATAAATTATGAAAATTATTATTCTGAACACCTTTGTCTGTCCCACCATACACCTTTTGAGTCCAAATAATTTGCTTGCAGCCACATACTGTAGCTCCTGAAACCTTATCAGCTGTCAACAGTAAGCTTGAACTTTTCACTGTACACATTTTTTCTACCTCAGCAGGAAGCTCGGAACCAAGGCAATCATTTTCAATGTTGTAATTACAGGTTTCCTGAGACTGTTTGTGGGAAAATATGTCCACAGAATATCAAACAAGAGTGATGCCATTTTCCGTTAGCAATTTTTGAGTTTGTAGCCTATCACAACATACTTATGAGGCATGTGCAATGTTTTGGCTGTCTGCTGAACCTGATAGCTTAAGTGTTTCAAATTCAGTTCCTCAGAGACAGACATTGTTCCGCAGGCCTACCTTGCAGGTGGCACGGCACATCGTACTCAATCTCATCATGTCTAGCGGGGCTCAGGAACAGGGTCCCGTCCACCAGGGGGAACTGCTCAAAGACAGGCAGGGTGCGGTGGCACAGGGCACAGTTGACCATGTTCCTGTGGCTGGCGCTCAGAGCCGACAGGATGTACCTCCTCAGGTCCTCTCCCTGGCCCGCCTGGGCATCATCCTCCATACGTACGTGGTAGGTGTTCAGCTTGTGTCTGGGAATGTGGGTCAGCAGCTCTGTGAGGTCCAGCCTTCGCAGGAACTGCACTGGGTTGTCCCCCAGGGTGAGTCTGGGCAGAGGTAAGATGGTGTGATCCAGGTGGCCTCCGCGACCCAGCATGCCGCTTGCCAGCATGTGCTTCCGGTGGCTATCCATGTGCACTGCATTCTTCAGGAACTCCCCCAGGTGCCGGGAGTTGCGGGGCCCTGCGAAGGCGGGCGGGGAGAAGAAGGAGAAGCCTAACGGAGGGGACTGGCCCGGGGACTCAGAGGGTGAGCGGGGCCCCAGGCTGCTTGCACAGAACAGCCCTACGTGTCCCCTCTCTTGAGAGTTCTGCCGATCCACTGACTGTCGGCGAGGCAACTCCTGACTTGCTCTGTGAGCCAGTTTACTGCCCCCATGTAACTTGCCCCTCTTAGGATCATCAGGCAGATCCAACCCACCTCCACATGCACCCCCTCCAGCTCCAGTTAGGCTGCTCAACTTCCCCAGGCTCTTCTCCAGAGGGATCTTCTTCTTTACATCTGTCATGCGCTTCACCTGGTACCAGTTTGTGTCTTTCTTAAGGTGGCCCTGGCCACAGCGGCAGGAGCAGAAGCGGAAGGCCAGGTCGTATCCCTTCTTAGTCCACATGTTCTGCCGGCACTGCTTCTCATTCCAGCTGCGGGCCCTTCCAATGCAGTTGAACTGGACCAGGATGCTGCTCTCCCACTCGTAGAAGCACTGCAAGTGCATCCAGTTGCCATAGGGGCAGCTATCACTGTTGCACACTACACGTTGATAGTCATCCTTCTCAAGGTCAATGTCTCTGGCTAGACTGCACACAAGAGGGGTGGCACAGGGGGTTTCTGCTGAACACAAAACAAAAGAGTTACTATATCACTCAAAAATATATTATAACATCTTCATATGAAGTATGACTTGAAAATAAAAACAAACATGAGCTTTTGAGGCACAAAATTCACTTTGGACATATCACAGAACAACAAAATGATATTAAACATAATAGATTTGAATTCATGCTGTAAAGACTAACTCCTGTGAATGCAATGTTGAAAATATTCCATGCTGTTGGTGAACGACTCAGGACTGAAACATCAACGCAGAGCCTGTCTGGAACTTAACATTAAACAGTAATGGACTGTGTGAATATTCAAAAATAAGAAGAATGCTAATGGAATCTGTGTTATTTTGCAACATAAGAGCCATCATCACTGAGCATGGATCACTGAGAAAGGCCATCTGAATACACATCAGACAGGGAAACCCATCAGTACAGCCAAGTGAGTGGGAAAGTAGTCCAATGAATAGATTTAATGAAAATGTGGCCTTCAACGATTCAGGGGAGACCTTTAATTAAGTAATTAAAGAAGCACTACACTCATAGAAAAAGCGTTCCAAAAGGGTTCTTTGGCTGTCCCCATAGGAGAACTGTGGAAAGGGCTCTACTTTTAACCCAAAACAGTTCTACATGTAACACAAAAGAGTTATAGCTGGAACCAAAAACGGTTCTTCAGGCAGCTGAAGAACCGTTTCAGGTTCTAGATCAGCCTGGTCTCAGACTAGACATCACATAGTAAATGTAAAACCAGTACAGTAAAATTGTACAATATGTTACGTTTGGTATGGGTACATGAGACAGAAGGTTACTTAAGGCAAAAATGAAAGTAGGTTGGCTCGTCGTGGGTAGACGTATAATGCGAATGTCTACCAACCCAAATGTTGCATATTCGAATCTAATCACGGACAACTTTAGCAACTACTCACTACTTTTTAGCTATTTTCAAATACATAGCATGTTAACTAACCCTTCCCCTAACTCATAACCTACGTTAGACACATAGCCACCTAGCTACCGATAGCCAAAAACTATTGGAATTTGTCAAATATGATACATTTAGCAAATTTGTTACATATTGTACGAATTTCAATTTGTAACATACAATACCAAATGGATGATAGACATCCACAAATTAATACATACGATACAAAACATATCATACTAAGACAAATGCAAATCCAGGACACTCCAATTAGTATCATTTGTGAATGTCCGTCAACCACTTAAAATGATGTTATGAATTACAATTCATATATATTACGAATTGCAATTTGTTCAATATGTTACGAATTTGAGGTGTATAGTATGTTACAAATTCCAATTTGCTGTGGCTAATGTTAGCTAGGTGGCTAAATGGATAACGTTAACTAGGTTATGGGAAGGGTTAGCTAACATGCTAAGTAGTTGCAAAGTAGCTAAAAAGTAGTAAGTAGTTGCAAAGCTAATTAGCTCAAATGCTAAAGTTGCCATGATGAGATTTGAACACGTAACCTTTGGGTTGTTAGACGTTAGGGTTAGCTAACATGCTAAGCAGTTGCAAAGTTAC
The DNA here is from genome assembly GCF_013265735.2 of Oncorhynchus mykiss. NCBI lineage: Eukaryota > Metazoa > Chordata > Actinopteri > Salmoniformes > Salmonidae > Oncorhynchus > Oncorhynchus mykiss. Next base: position 22,507,716 of record NC_048572.1, on the reverse strand, counting down.
TAATTAGTTAAAATTGTCTGTGATGAGATTCAAACACGCAACTTTGAGTTGCTACATGTTTGCGTTATAGGCTCACCCATCCACCCCGACCAATCACTTTACTTTCGTTTACCGCCTAAAAAAACATTCGGTCTTATGTAGGGCGGTTACCAAAGGTAACTTAACGTACTCATTGACGTTTCCCGGATATACGTTTATTATGTTACTCTAGTCTAAGAGACCAGGCTGAATGTGTGCGTCGTGATATGGCAGTGCATGGAGCTCCATGTCAACGCATCATTAAATTACCAATGTATAATTCTAGTCGCCAATAAAGCAATAACACGTGAGTTAGGTACAGTCGATGACAACAATGATATGTGAAGCAACGTAAGCTTGCCGTCTAGTGCGTATGCAATAAAATCCATTGCAATAACTTGTCACGCATGTTTTGACAATTTCACACTTACCACTTGTATGCTCGTGTAACGGTGCAGCTGTAGCACCCAATAAGGTTGTTACCCCTGGTGCTCCCACTGTTGCGGCAGCACTGGCTCCATTTTCTTGCTCATCTCCACTACTATTAGTGCGTTTATTTCTCTTCCCCTTGTTGCTTTTCTGGTTGGGCATTTTACTGATCCTGATATGAATAATTTCAAACTATAATCGACTGTCTGACATTTCTGCGGGTTCCATTTGAATCCCACTTCAAATTAACTGATTCTCTCTTCTTGATTGCTGGTGGTACTGTTTTTGCAGCTATATCACCATCTAGATTTCTGCAGTTGTGACAGCAAAGGTAACCTACGAAGAAGGCGTGTCCGTTTCTTGTTTTGATTCCTGCTTTGAATGTAGATCGGTCAGGCGCTGTTCTGTTTTCCTCCTGCCTCCATGACGAAACACGGCCCCGCCCCCCGACCCATTGCTGTAAGTTATAATTAGATCTAGCAAGGGAGTCCCAAGTAAAGGGGCCTGGTAGGAAGGGGAATCCACGGTAATACCTCAGGATCAAGTCAATGCTTTATCTGGTTTATCTGAGGCTACAGTTGCAGTCATAATCTTCTATGGCTTTGCCAACAATAGATTGATTGAGTGCAGACTTGCACACATGCAGTTGCATGGTCTCCTATCCTTTTCATGAATACAAATGTTCTTCAATAATACAGTAGAGGCAGAGTGCAATGTAATAACACAGCATAAGGCTACAAAAAGATAGATGTATGCAATGCATCTGTTGTATTGGGCTAATAATCAGGCTGCAAAGTAAAGGTTTGTACTTTATTCACCATCGTCAGAACCCCCCCATTGCTTTCTTAGGAATGTATTATTTCCATTATAAGACAATGATGAACTTTGGAAAGGAACTGCACTTTGATGAAGTTTGATAATGATCATACTGTAAATGCATTGTATTAGTTCAGAGAAATTGTACAATGCTAAATTTGTCATTGTTTTTATTTATTTTTCTAACCATTTCCTTGAAGAATTACAATTGCTTCCCATATCAAGTTTCACATTTCTTTCCTACCAGAGCACAATACTAAGTATGTGTTTCCTTGAATAACAGTAGCACCATGCATTGGAAAAACTAAAATGCAAGTGCTTCAAGAGAGGCTTTTGCAAAAGCAGTATGTGCAAAGGTCTCTCTTGAAGCACTTGCTATCTTAGTTTTTCTAAGGAGTTCCACACGAGGTAGCAAAATTACCATTTAAACAATCAATTAATTTGCCATTTAGTGATTCCTGTAAGGGTTAATAAAACAGCAGGAAGTTGTTTCCTAAGAAGTCTACGTATTTCATCCCCTAGAAATACAATATTTGTAGTCCTAAGAATTTATAAAATGTTGATTTATGATCCCTGGTAGATGTAATAGTAAAGCCTCAAAGAAACGCTTGACTTATCACCTGAATAATGATAACACACTCCTACAAGAATGAAGCTGATGGTTATCAACATTGTCATGGACACCTTGCAGGAGCAGCTCCCCTTCAAAAGCGATGATCTTTTTCCTCTTGGCAGCCCTCAGAAAGATCTTGGCAGCCCTCAGAATCACAACCAAAGCCTCAAAGATATTGGTGCACTTATAGGCATTGAACAGAACACCAAATTTGACACTAGTTTGTCCATCTGAATGTGTAAAACAAAGCAGGGTTTAGTAAGGAGAAATCAACATTCCTAAAGCTCCTGTGAATGTCTATGACATTGTTGTTTCCACTAACACTGCATGGTAATGGCAAGGCTTCCCCACCTAGTTCCATCTCCCCACCAAAACATTCAGAAACATTAATCATTATATATACCGTTCAGATAAACAGTGGATCATACTGAAACAATACACTCAAATAGGCTGTGTCAGCTGAGGAGCAAAAAAGAGGAAGCATGGCTCTAAACAAATATGAAAGCCAGGGGATTTTCAACAGCAGGAGAGAGCATGAGGTAGTGGAGCTAATATGAGGTGGAACAGCCAGAGAGGAGTTCACAAACAGTTGCTGCACTGCCTGAGGATAAAGAGCAAGTGTCCAAATGAAGACTAAATACGCGTACTTTTATTGTACTAATTAATTACAGATCTCATTAATAGCATTATGATTCTGGGAATCCACACAGTGTGCAGACTTTGATTACACCCCAGTACTAGAATTGTAGAGGTTTTAAAATACAGTGCATCCCCTATTGCAGGAATCACACCACCTATCCCTGGTGATTTTATTATTTTAACAGATTGTCTTGCAAAGTACACTACATTACCAAAAGTATGTGGACACCTGCTCTTCGAACATCTCATTCCAAAATCATGGGCATTATTATAGAGTTGGTGCTGACTTTGCTGCTATAACAGCCTCCACTCTTCTGGGAAGGCTTTCCATTAGATGTTGGAACATTGCTGAGGGCACTTGCTTCAATTCAGCCACAAGCATTAGTGAGGTCGGGCACTGATGTTGTCATTGTATGCTGTAGCGTTAAGATTTCCCTTCACTGGAACTAAGGGGCCTAGCCCGAACCATCAAAAACAGCCCCAGACCATTATTCCTCCCTCACCAAAAATGTACAGTTGGCACTATGCATTGAGACAGGTAGCGTTCTCCTGGCATCCGCCAAACCCAAATTCGTCTGTCGGACTGCCAGATGGTGAAGCTCCAGAGTCCTATTGCTCCAGAGTCCTATGGCGGGAAGCTTAACACCACTCCAGCCGACACTTGGCATTGTGATCTTAGGCTTGTGTGCGGATGCATGGCCATGGAAACCCATTTCATGAGGCTCCCTACGAACAGTTATTGTTCTGCCGTTATTTCCAGAGGCAGTATGGAACTCTGTTGTGAGTGTTGGAACCAAGGACATACAATTTATACATGCTACGTGCTTCAGCACTCGGTGGTCCCGTTCTGTGAGCTTGTGTTGCCTACCACTTCGCGGCTGAGCCGTTGTTGCTCATAGACGTTTCCACTTCACAATAACGGCATTTACAGGCAACCAGGACAGCTCTAGAAAGGCAGAAATTTGACGAACTGACTTGTTAGAAAGGTGGCATTCTATGACAGTGCCATATTGAAAGTCACTGAGCACTTCAGTAAGGCCATTCTACTGTCAATGTTTGTCTATGGAGATTGCATGGCTGTGTGCAAATTTTTATACACCTGTCAGCAACAGGGTTGGCTGAAATAGCCAAATCCACTAATTTGAAGGGGTGTCCACATACTTTTGTATATATAGTGTCTATTGACAGATTGATTGACTACTATCTGTTTGATTTTTGCATTGGTTATTGTTATAAACAACGTGCACTGTAATACTAGATTAGACTTATTTTTACTGGCAAACAGTTGGATCTCTACAATAAGCAGAGATACTTCATGTTGAACCGTCATTGTCCCTAGAAGTACAACAAAGTGTATAATGTCACATGCCAATATTATACAGGTGTTCCCAGAAGCCAAAATCAATAGCAAGGGAGAATAATGGGAGGGGTGTCATAATGAAGACATTTAAGTCATAACATTCCTTGTATTGTATTATTATAATGTATGGTACCTTATTAATACAGGATATTCCAACAAAGTATTTTTAAAGATAGACTACATTGTTGCTAAATGGTCTACAGCAGCAGAAGAAACAAATCAGTGTCACATTGTAACAAGCTGCAATTATGGGCACATTCGAAGAGATCACTTTTGTGTCACGGCCTTTCAAAGTGTGTTGCATTATGGGGATAAACATTTTTCGACTTGCACCTACAGTACATGTCAACTGCATGAACTTTATAAAAATCATGTGATCATAGGTCATGAAGTTGAATGCAGTCGACTGAAAGTTTCTGCAGTTGCTCTTCAACTTCGTCCTACATTGTGGTATTCATCATTGTCAACCAATCAATAGGGTGTTTTTGTTTGAACCACACAACGTAAACAGAGAGGAAGAGGCAAAGCAAGAGGGATAACTCGGCCCAAAATCTGTCTTTTCCAGCAAGTGCCATTTCTTCCGCTTACCAAGCAAATAGTTTTTGTATGGAGGACAATGAGTGTTGAATTTGGTTAACAAAAAATGTAATGGCCTAAGTAGGACATGTGACATCCCGGCAACTTTGAGAAGAAAACACTATCGAAGTTGTGCTTGTTATTGCTATCTGGGACCCTTGGGAAATGTAAATGTGACCCTAACCATCACCCTTACCTAACCGTAACTATTTTACATTTCAAATGGGGTAAAGTCAGAGTTGGGACATCCCAAGAATCCCAGATAGCACCTACCTTGTTTAGCATGATGGCGCCGACAGAGATGGTTGCCTTGCTTCTAGTCACTAAGAAACTATGCAGATTTAGTTTTTTATATATTATTTCTTACATTGTTAGCCCAGAGAATCTTAAGTGTTATTACATACAGCCGGAAATAACTATTGGATATCAGAGCGATGTCAACTTACCAACATTACGACCAGGAATACGACTTTCCCGAAGCGGATCCTTTGTTCGCACCACCACCCAGGACATTGGATCTGATTCCAGAGGCCGACCCAAAACAACATCGCCACAGAAGAGGTAGACGGAGCGGCCTCCTGGTCAGACTTTGAAGGCGTGCACACCACCCACTGCTTTCGAGTATAATACTCGCCAATGTCCAGTCTCTAGATAACAAGGTAGACTAAATTAGGGCAAGGGTTGCTTTCCAGAGAGATATCCGTGATTTTAACATTCTCGGTTTCACGGAAATATGGCTCTCTCAGGATATGTTGTCCGAGTCGGTACAGCCACCGGGATTCTTTATGTGTCGAGCAGACAGAAATAAACATCTCTGGGAAGGAGGAGGGCGGGGGTGTATGCTTCATGATTAACAACTCACGGTGTAATCATAACATACAGGAACTCAAGTCATTTTGTTCATCTGACCTAGAGTTTCTTACAATCAAATGCCAACCATATTATCCCCCAGGAGAATTCTCGTCGGTTATTATCACAGCCGTGCATATCCCTCCTCAAGCCGATACCACGACGGCCGTCAAGGAACTTCACTGGACTCTATGCAAACTGGAAAACATATATCCTAAGGCTGCATTTATTGTAGCTTGAGATTTTAACAAAGCAAATTTGAGAACAAGGCTATCAGCATATTGTCTGTAGAACTTGTGCGTGCAATACACTGGATCACTGCTACTCTAACTTCTGTGATGCATACAAGGCCCTCCCCCGCCCTCCCTTCGGCAACTCCGACCATGACTCCATTTTGCTCCTACCGTCCTATAGGCAGAAACTCAAACAGGATATACCTGTGACTAGAACTATTCAACGCTGGTCTGACCAATCGGAATCCACATTTCAAAATTGTTTTGATCACACGGACTGGGAAATGTTCCGGGCAGCCTAAGAGAATAATATTGATTTATACACTGATTTGTGAGTGAGTTTATAAGGAAGGGCATTGGAGATGATGTACCCATTTTGACTAAAAACTTACCCTAACCAGAAATCATGGATACATGGCAGTATTCGTGCAAAACTGAAAGCGCGAACCACTGCATTTAACCTTAGAAAGATGACTGGGAATAAGGCAATCAAACAAGCGAAATGTCAGTATAGGGACAAAGCGGAGTCGCAATTCAACGACAGACGCATGTGGCAGGGTCTACAGGCAATTACAGACTACAAAAAGAAAACTAGTCACGTCATGGACACAGGCGGCTTGCTTCCAGATAAATTAAACACCTTTGCCTGCTTTGAAGATAATGCAACCTCAGTTGGCTGAAGAAATTTGGCTTGTCACCTAAAACCTTCACAAACCTTTACAGATGCATAATTGAGAGCATCCTGTCGAGCTGTATCGCCGCCTGGTACGGCAACTGCACCGCCCACAACCACAAGGCTCTCCAAAGTGGTGCGGTCTGCACAATGCATCACCGAGGTCAAACCCCCTCCTCTCCAGGACACCTACAGCACCCGATGTCACAGGAAGACCAAAAAGATCAAGGACAACAACCACCCGAGCCACTGCCTGTTCACCCTGCTACCATCCAGAAAGCGAGGTCAGTACAGGTGCATCAAAGCTGGGACCGAGAGACTGAAAAACAGCTTCAATCTCAAGGCCATCAGACAGCAATCACTATAAACAGCCTTCACTGATACAGTGAGGCTGCTGCCTACATAGACTCAAAATCATTGGCCACTTTAATAAATGGATCACTAGTCACTTTAATAATGTTTACATACCTTGCATTACTCATCTCATACGTATATACTGTATTCTATACCATCTTGCCTATGCCCCTCAGTCGTCGCTCATCCATATATTTATATGTACATATTCTTATTCCATTCTTACTAAGATTTGTGTGTATTCGGTAGTTGTTGTGGAATTGTTAGATTACTTGTTAGATATTACTGCACTGTCGGAACTAGAAGCACAAGCATGTCGCTACTCACATTAACATCTGCTAACCATTGTATGGAACCAATAACATTTTATTTTGATATGTTCTTGGTTAGTTTCCTCTTATCCTCAAGGGAAACAATAACAGTTTATAAAGTCCTAGGTTGCCCCACATACTCCTGAACTGCACCTAATGAACCTCTCAGGCCTGGTCAACAACAGCCTCTGACATTCTACTGGTGATAGTACATCACTGACTAACACATGCTTCTGTTGTTGATGGGCAATAAATGTGTTGACTCTAAAAAAGGACAGGGTGAAGATTGCTAGACACTGACAGATAATAGCCCATCTCAGAAACCTTTTCATAATTAATTTGAGCACCACTAGTAGCTTCGTGTGATGTTTGATTAAATATATCAGTAATTTGCATCTGCATTAATAAAGCAGACCTGAACTCGAGAACCAATTTATTTCGTTGAACGGCATGTGACAGCGATGTTTGTCAGAAACATTTATTCCAGTGCAAAAATTGACTAGAAAGTGCAAGTAGGTTAATTTGTCATGAAGTCAATATAATCTAAACGGTTAAGGTTTTGGGTTTTGTGATATTTCATTAAGAGTTCGTCAGGACTTACTTGATGGTTGGGTTTTGGATTTGAATAATGCCCACGCATACCCGATAAACAGCTGCGGAATAAACAGCTGCGGTGATTGCGCTCCATCCGCAGAACACACCGGCACTAAGTTTCCATTGACCCAGGTTTATTTGACCAAAGCGACGTCGCTACACCATTAGGTGTAGCCTAAAGGAAACGGCAGATGTATAGGACAATCTTTCTAAAGATCGACTAAAATGTTAGCCGTTTGACAGGGGTGGATTTTTCTGTCAGTTTTGTTATTGCGACAAATAACGGAAACTGATAATTATTAGAATATGGCAAATATTAAAATTGCATACTATCCATGCTGGCTTTTGCGTCCAGGTAACTCACCCTAGCAGGCAATTATTGCGTCTATTTTCTATGGAAACTTTCTAAATGTCAACATTATAAAAATCACTTGACAAGTTAATGGAAACAGCGATTATATATTCAACGAATGGATTTTTCGAATAGAGGATGATTGCCGAATAATTTGAAAGGTACACGTGACGTCAATGCGCAACTATAAAGATCCACTCCACATTGCATTCAAAATGTCTACTGCTTGCAACTAAAACATTTAGTTTCTCTTTGAAGAATGCCTGAATTGCGTCACCTTTATTTTCTGGTTGGCAAGTTAATGTCACGGACCGTGTCAATACATTGGCACGTGAATAATTAGAATGTGGCAAATAAGGCTACATGAGACATGAAACAGATAGGTGGGAGGGCATACATGCGGTCACTGATTTATTACACAAGTACACATTCTAATTATTCACGTGCCAATGTATTGACACGGTCCGTGACATTAACTTGCCAACCAGAAAAGAAAGGTGACGCAATTCAGGCATTCTTCAAAGAGAAACTAAATGTTTTAGTTGCAAGCAGTAGACATTTTGAATGCAATGTGGAGTGGATCTTTATAGTTGCGCGGTGACGTCACGTGTACCTTTCAAATTATTCGGCAATCATCCTCTATTCGAAAAATCCACTCGTTGAATAGATAATCGCTGTTTCCATTAACTTGTCAAGTGATTTTTATAATGTTGACATTTAGAAAGTTTCCATAGAATGCTAATGTTTTTAGCGACACAAGATAGTTCATTGGAAATGCACCCTAGCAGGCAATTGTATTTTCTATGCGAACTTTATAAAGGTCGTGAAAACACAAAATCACAGAAGTTAATAGGAACATCGCTATTAGCGAGGTTTCCATCCAATTGGTGACATTTCAGATTTCATGCGAATATTCTAACATCTGCATAAAGCATTTCCCCACCAGTGGCGTTTCCACCAAACTGAATTTAACTGCAAATGTGTGCACTACGTCACGCACAGCCTTTTATCTGCAACAAGTACACTGCAGTTATTCTGCATCCAAAATACCAGTTGACCGCAGATAAACTGCATTAAAAAAAATAAAAAATAAAGGGTATTGATATAACCAAGCGTTCCACCGACAGCCCTTGCATGATTTATTTTAGACAATTATCCCAACTTCTCGCCTATTTTGTTTTGGCAACATTTTGAAAGTTCCTCCAAAATGTTTCCATCAGGCCTGTCATGAAATGTTATCCCACATACTTTACACAAAAGTTTGATGGAAACAGTGAAACAGACCTGCCAAGCATCTACATAAGACATTTTTTTACTTGAGAAATACTGCAAACATGTTACCTAGATGTAAAATTACTTTAGTAAAATCGTGGCAAAAGCTGACGTGTTCTTCGATTCATTTAGACTATTGTCAGGAATTTATACTGACTTTGTAATTATGGTGACAAGCAATTACGGTCACATCGAACCACACTCTTAATGAATCTGCAGGAACCCCTCTTTATACGTCTATTGGTCTAACCAGTTAAGTGTAACTAAATGAATCGAGAATGTAATCTACATAATCCCCCAACGTAATTCTCTCTCATGAAGGCCATCAACAATAACTATTAATGCTGTATAATGATAGGAGACGTAATAAGGGGTTTTATTTCTCCATTTAAAATAACAAGTGCACAATACAACAGAGCAAAGGAACTCAACACCAATGAAGAAAAAAAGCACAATGGGGAAGAGAGGGCACACTAAATCAGGGGGAACCAGATGTGCGTAATGAGACAAGACAGACCTGAGTACCGGCCTCAGGGACAAGGTGTGGGTCAGTCAGGGCGCCAATGGTGAAAAACCCTGCTCAGCGAAGCGTCCAGGATGTCCACCGCAGGAACACGTCGCCACTCCTCTGGGCCGTACCTCTCCCAGTCGATGAGGTACTGGAGACACCCCACCTGACGCCTCGAATCCAGGACTTCACTGACCTCCCTCGATGTCCAGAGGAGGAGGCAGGGCGTCACTGGGTCCAGCCTCAGCGAGGGGACCAGGCACCACTAGCCTGAGGAGAGACATGAAAAGTCAACAGGGAGTTGCAAATGGTACGTTACCTCATTAACTCTCCTCAGGACTTTAAAAACGGACACACAAACCAAAGACTTAGCTTCCGGCAGGGTAGGCGGAGGGGCAGGTTAAAGGTGGAGAGCCAGACCTGGTCGCCTGGAGAGAAAACAGGCGCCTCATTGCAGTGGCGGTCGGTCTGTTTCTTGTGCCAACACACTGGAGACGAGTGTGCGCAGCGTTCCAGGTCTCCTCAGCGCGCCGAAACCACTTGTCCACCGCAGGGGCCTCAGTCTGGCTGGGTTGCCAAGGCCGGCTGATACGCCTTTCCAGTGCGTATTGGGGTGAGGTTAGTGGAGGAGTGGCGGAGGGAATGCGGCACGTACTCAGCCCAAGGTGGAAAAACCCACCCACTCCCCCACCGGTCCTGACAGTAATACCTCAGGACCCTGCCCACTTCCTAATTAACCTGCTCCACCTGTCCATTAGCTTGAGGACAGTACCCAGAGGGGAGACTGACCATGATCCCCAGGTGTTCCATGAATTATTTCCATACAAATGAGGTGAACTGAGGGCCACGGTCTGATGCAAAAGGCAGGAATCATGGTCGCAGGCAATGGTCAAAAACAAACAAAACCTCACAATCATACAAACAGAAAGAACTGAACTAAATAGGGAACTGATGAGACCGAAGACAGGTGAAATCAATCAACAAAAATGAAAGACAGGGCTACGTTCCAGAACACAAAGAAACATGGCTATGTTCAAGAACACAAATAAAAAGAACAATGTTGACTAAGAAAAGAAAAGCAGAACCCTACCTGTAGCTTACACAGATTTGCAGACATTATCGCAGGTGCAGCGAAATGTTTGTGTTTCTCGCTCCAACAGTGTAGTAAAACATAGCAATACAAAACAATACACACAATGTAAAAAGAAAGAAATTAAGAAATGTCCGAACAAATCCAATTAATAACCCAAATAGCACTGTAACAGTAATCCAAATGCAATCTAATTTTTCGTCCACTTTCCCTCGCCTCGATTACCTTGGAGAGAGGACGCAGGAATTAAGGACGCAGGAATTAAGCAAACCAATTGAGAAAAGGAGAGGCAGCCAGGAGAGGGGAAAGTGGACGAAAATGTACTTGTATGAAATGAGACTCTCCTTCTCCAACACTTATGAAGTTTAGAGGGTGAAAACCCAAAATAGATGTATAAAGTGATTAAAACAAATGTAGCTAGTTGTGCAGGACATTTTTTAAATAAATGATAAGTAACACATGTTTGCGTGCATTCCTTCGATAAAACAATAACTGATTCAAAGGGGGTGTGGCAGATTTCTAAATTGTTCTGAGAAGGATACACTTCTGCTTCCTCACCAAAAGGAGGCTATCGAGGAGGGGAGGACCGTCTTCCGTTTGCCTACAAACGAATTGGAACAACTCCTCGACCACAACACTTATCGGTTTCCGGGTTATGGAGGAGAGAGGACGGGGAAGAGAGGGCTAAGGACGGACTTTGTCAAATGACAAAAGGCCATTGAATTGAATGGGGAGATCCGTTCTATTCATTATATTTCTATGGTTGACATCCTTCATCCGGGACACGGTTAGTCCCCTGCTTTGCAGACACGCGCTGACTCTCACCGTCTGTACGATGACATCACGGGGTATAGGAATGGCGGCTCTGGCTGATGGAGGAAAGAGCCAAAAGACCCTGAAACTTTACTTCTAACATAATTAAGAAAGATTTTAAATTGATTGAAACAACATACGGTAACGGAATAGAACCGGAAGAACTCGAATTCCGGTTGATTTACTGTTCAATAGCGACTTCCATTCTCGGAAGTTGACTACTGGCACTGCTGACTTCAGGCTAACGTTGTTAGTTAAGCTACCTGCTAATATCATATAGCTAGCTTGTTTAGCTAACGTTGGTAGCAACGTCAGTCATTATTTACTCACATTTTATTGATTGATAAATTCATACATAATTATCCGAAATAAGTCATTGTTCTAATTAGTCGGCACGTAATATTGCTACTAGGCTAGTTTCTGAGGACATTCACGAAGGTGAAATAAAAAAAGAAAACCCTTCTTGCCATAGCTAGCTAGTTACAGTAGTATTTAGCTAAGCTGAGAAACTAGCAAAGCTGACCAGCAACGTCGCTCCTCTCGCCTTGTTGAGTCCAGTTATCACAAGGATAACAAAATTAGTCTGCTGATCGCGTACTTTTGATGCCATAATGGAAAGTTTAACGTTAACTGATGTGGAGCAGAAGTATTACTCTGATTTGTTCGTTTATTGCGATACGGACAACACCAAGAAAGTGGCTTCCAACGGCAAAGTTCTTGATCTTTTCCGGGCGGCCCAGCTACCCAGTGAGGTTGTCCTGCAGGTAAGCTAGCTAATGTATCAATATGTGAAGTGTGATAGAGATTTATTGTATCTGGCGTGCTTGTTGACTGGTGAACGTGACAAGACACCTTCTAACGTTAGCCAGTTGCAAAGCCCTTTTCACTTTGCTAACTGCTAACCAAGTATGCTACCCAGAGGAAGTTAGCAAGTTGCTAGCATTACATTATCTACATGGGCAAACTGATGTTAATAGACATGTTCTTTCAGCACCATATTTATTTCCAATGTTCTTCTAGCTATCTTTCTGCTTGATAGTCTTACAATTTTAATTATTAGCTACCTAACAGTCGATAGCCCACTTCCTTCCTTGTGCAGTTGATGACTGGATACAAAGTTTACAATAATATTGTCCATATTAAACGGACACAATCTAATTTGTATTACCTTGATTATATAGGTCGTTATCTGTGCAGAGCGATCGATTTGGCTGCTGGGGGGTAATGTGACCCCCACCTTTTGCTATTAACGACAATTGTGTGTGTAATATGTGTATGTATGTACCTTTAACTAGACAGGTCAATGACTGCCTGCACCGGCCAAACCCAGATGACACTTGGCCAATTGTGTCTGCCCTTTGGGACTCCCAATCACGGCCAGTTGTGATACAGCCTGGATTCGAACCAGGATGTCTGTAGTGACGCCTCAAGCACTGAGATGCAATGCCATAGACCACTGTGCCACTCAGGATCCCAGCTATGTGTCGTTTTTCAAGGGATTGTTAAATAAATGTTATAACTATCATCACCTCTTGATATACACATTTCCGATTATTCCAAATGTTTAGCTCTATCATCCAAGTTAATCAGCAATTAACTGCATGCTTAATCATGATCAGTTAACATCCATTGATCATGTATTTTCAGATAAGTGAGGGTAGCCTATCAATTTGGTATGTAGCTAAATGTGTAGTCAAACATGTTATTAGCTAGCTAGCCAATTTGTCATGGTCCATCAATCAATGAAGCCTATCATGTCTGTTAGCACCAATAGTGATTAAACACTCTTAAAAGCAATGTTAAAAATGTGATAATGATAGCCAACTTCACTAGGTTGGCCTACGTTGATTGGAGAAAAAAGTACATTACCTCTACTTACCACTATGTTTAGCCAAGTGTACAAAGTTTATACCGGTAGCTTACCAGGTAAAAATTATCAACTAACAGTACATCGGCAAAGACATCCCTTCTGCTTGACATGCAGAGCCCACAAAGGATGGGAAATTAACCTAAACCACTCATACTTGACAGGTCTAGTTCACTTTTATATCACTCAAATATCCAATTGATGGTGGCCAATATTGAGAGATATTGTGAAACTACCCTAACATATCTGAAATTACATGATCAATTGATGTTTACTGATCATGATTAACATGCAGTTACTTGTTGTATAACTCTGATAGAGCTAAATTAGCTCCTGATCATGACTCTCATTTCCATGACATTACACTACACATCAGACTCATTGGATGAAGGCCTCTTCTGTACTGGGGTGTTTTGTTAAGAACCCAGAAGCTTGGGATGAACATTAGTATGCATCACTTGTGGTACGGTATCTTTTAATATCAGCGAGAAATAATAAAGAAAAGGTTAAATTAATACCCACCTTTTTTATAGGGTTAGTGAGTATTTAGCATTTTTTATTTGAAATGAAAGTAAAGGGCTTTATGTTTCTAGACACTTATCACAATTGAGAATCGATTCATGTTTTAGATGGAGAATTTGGTTGTTTGGGCTGCAAGAGCCAGTCTAACTCAGAAAATAAGTTCCTTGGACCTTAAGGAATAACGGTAGGCTCCGTTTCCTTAAGAGGTGCACATTTAGCTATAGCCGAATATGCAAATTGTTTTGCATGGAATAATCAGAAATGTCATTCTATGCTCTTCAAGAGGTGATAATATTACAACCAAGTAGTTAACATTTATTTTACAATCCCTTCCCCCCCCCCCCCCCTCCCCCCAGCAGGCAAATCGAAAGTGCTGCACCTTTATTGTGACGGTTTGTTGATAATGACCTATCCAAAGGTCAAAGTGCTCATTTGAATGATTTATCAAATCCAAGATGTAAAGTCAGTAGAATGTGCGTTGTAGCACAGACTGAGTTACTTGAACATAGTTCTGTTCAGCTTGCCTATTTCTTTGTATATTCGTGCTATTATCAATTTCTGGGCTGACATCAACATTACTGTCACGGTTGAAGGATTTCTGGGCTGTCTTTCATTCGAAGTGTCAGTTATTGACCGGCTCAGTCTAATTCCTAAGCCATTTGTCCTGGTGTACATAATTAACTTGCTATTTTTTTGGGCCATGATTTCTTCCTCCTGCAGAAACACAAGACTAATAGTTTCTGCTATGGTTGTTTAGTATACTGAAGAATAGGCTTTATACATGATCCATAAATCTGAGATGTGAAATGTTTCCTGGGTCTGTCAGTTTGACCGCCTATTTCACATTGAAATGATGCTGACTCACTAGGCCTAGGCTGGTAGCATCATTTTTTACCAACGTTGGTCTTACCCTATAGCACTGCAATGCTAAAGGCGTACACCTCTCCATATTCAGATAGTGCATGTTCCTTTTAGACATTACAGACCATTTTGTGCAGACACAAGTCACATTTCTCAGTAAGCACGCAAAGCAACAACTGTCTTCCTGTGTTAGGAAGCAATGTCCTTGGAACTTTCTCTGCGAGAGACTGCAGCATTCTCCCCATTATAACATTTTGGCACAAAACAGTAGTGCATTAACAGAATGAGTTTGTATCACTACAGACTGATGTTGGTAATATTTTGTTGTCTCAGATAACAGAGCTCTGTGGAGCCACTCGCCTGGGCCATTTTGGAAGGAGCCAGTTTTACATTGCACTGAAACTCATCGCTGTAGCCCAGTCTGGACTGCCTCTCCGGGTAGAGAGCCTCAATTCTGGTGAGTAAACATGTCTAGAATTCTCCAACTATTAGAAATGGACCCCTAAAATATGAGGCAGGGTATAGCACCGGACAATGTTTAAATCTTTGTTTGCCTTCGGTCTGGTTATATTTAAAATCAACCTGCTGATATTGAAGGGACAGTAGTAAAGAACACATGACTATACAATGGCATTTATTTGACTTCAAACGTTGCAACAGGAGAGCTGATTGCATAACTTCAAAGATGGAATAAGGATAGCCTACTCAGATAGCCTAGCCTATTCAGAGGGGTTGGGTTAGTTGCATTCAGTTGTGCAACTGACTAGGTTTCCCATTTGAATCAATGGACACACAGTAGGGCCGAGACAATACCAATATCGCGATACTCGTTATTATCGTGGCAATTTAACAAAACACAAAGCAGATTTAACTTATTTAGGAAAACAGACACAATGTTGGAAACAAACATCATTAATGACCAAATATCACAACTGGTATCGTCACAGCCCTAACACATGGGCCTAAAATACAAATAAGGTATGTTTTGGTATTGAACTGAATTTGCTCCCTAGAGATGAGCTGTTTTTAAATGTGTAGTATACTGTCAAAACATGGAGGATATGTGCATCACTTGGGAGGCTCACCCAAGTCTCATATCTGTCTATTAATAAGCAACAGGATGCAAATATATGGATGGTTCAGAGATAGAGCATTGGTGAGCATTTGCAGGAAATAAAGGCATCCCTGTAGGGTTAAGATACAAGAGAAGAATAGAGACTTAAGTCAACAGGAAATTGCACAACCCAAACGGGCGGCTGGGCCAGTGAGATTGGAGGAAAAGACTCCAAGTTGCCCTTCAGAACATGAACATCAGGTTTTTTCCCCCGTCTTTTTTAGCCACCACCTTTTTTTTGTCCTGTGTTTGGTATTTATTTTCAAACCACAATAGGAAAGTGGGAGGTAAAGGTTCATGGTCCCCCAGACTACCCTCCACACCTCCCCGAGAACACCCCACCCTTTTAGCCCACTACCCCAGTTTGGTGGACACACAAAAGCAAACAAACCAAGAAAAAACTAACAAAAGAATCACTCCCACACACAAGCAATTACCCTGACAAACTACAAAAAGACATGAAAACACACACATTAACTCAAACAAAGAAAAACAACTAGAATTGTTATATGACTACATCAAGCTTTGTAAAGCACCTTTGAGATATATATTATACACACACACGTTGTCAATCTTGTAATACTTAACTTGATCTGGTTTTCAATATCAACACTTTTGTTGTGATAAGCCATGCTAGACTACAACAACTGACTCGTCAAGACAACTAGCTGGAGGGAATTTGAGGTAGTGCTGTTATCTAGCAGTGTTTTTCATCCACAGTCAAGGACTTGCCTCTGCCTCGCTTTGTTGTGGCCAAAAATGAGCAGGAGGCCAGACACACAGCCATGTACCCCGACTTGGAGAACCAGGGGCCTTACCAGGGTGTGATTCCACGACCCCCTGGCCGAGGGCAGGTCAAGAAGGTGTCTGCCCACGAGGTCATCCAGCCCTGTGTGCCCACAGTAGAACCACAGGTCAGTCATAATAATTCTTCCCGCCTGGAGAAGTAGTTTAGATATCATGCTCAATAAGAGCTGGTATTTCAATAGTGGTGAAAGTTTGATATAGCCTACATGTTGGAAAAGGCAAGGAAATCAACATTTATTTGATACAAACCAATTTGTATTATTCTTTTTTAGGAAACTGAGACAGATCTAACTTTGATAGACATACGTTTTATCTAATGTTATTTACCCCTCTGTAGCCCGACACCACATCCCCAGTGGTATCTCCCCACCAGTCCCCTCCCACCTCGCCTCATGCCTGGAGAAAGCACAAACGGCAGGCAAGCGGGGGGAACGTAGAGAGACCTCCTGTGGTGGTGGCAGGTGCTGTCTGGACACCTTTCAGAGAAGTACAATCAGGTACACACTCTACTCTGCAAACTGTATCCTCTGCGAAGATGACAATCTGGCGATGGAGATGTCCAATAATGCGTCTTGACGTTCACCATCCTGTAACTTTTGCATGTCTTAAATAAATGAGAGGTTCAGCCAATAAACAGAACTGGTTTGTCTCCTGACAAGGATGTTGATGTCATACAATGCTGTGAAAAAGTATTTGCCCCTTTTCTAATTGTAGCTACTTTTGCATATTTTTTTGTACTAAATGTTATTAGATCTTCAACCAACACATAATATTAGATAAAGGGAACCTGAGTGAATAAATAACAAATTACGTACTTATTTCATGAGCAAAGTCGTCCAAAAAGTTATACTTTTGACTCATCTGTCCATAGAACACTCTTCCAAGAGTCTTGATGATCATCCAGGTGCTTTTTGGCAAACACGAGTCAACTTTTTGGATGAGATGGGTCCCATTTTATGTCTGTTGAAAACCAAACCCTGCATTCCACAGTAAGAACCTCATACCAACGGTCAAGCGTGGTGGTAGTTTGATCGTTTGGGGATGCTTTGCTGCCTCAGGACCTAGACGACTTGACTTAATAGAGAAGGAACCATGAATTCTGCTATCAGGTAATTCTACAGGAGAATGTCAGGCCACCCGTCTGAAGCTGAAGCACAACTGGGTCATGTAGCAAGACAATGATCCAAAACACACCTCTACCTTCTTGCCCTTTGTGCTGTTGTCTGTGCCCAGTGTTTGTACCATGTTTTGTGCTGCTACCATGTTATTTTGCTACCATTCTGTGTTGCTGTCTTGCTATGTTGTTGTCTTAGGTATCTCTTTATGTAGCGTTGTGTTGTCTCTCTTGTCGTGATGTGTGTTTTGTCCTATATTTAGATATTTTTATTTTTAATCCCAGCCCCTGTCCCCGGAGGAGGCCTTTTGGTAGGCCGTCATTGTAAATCAGAATTTGTTCTTAACTGACTTGCCTAGATGAATAATTAAAATAAACATGAAAATGGTTAAAAAGCAACACATTTGAAGTTTTGGAATAGCCTAGTCAAAGTCCGGACCTAATCCCAATTGAGATGTTGTGGCACGACTTGAAATGAGCACTTCATGCTTACACTCAGGGATATCTGTGGGTTTAAGGGGGCAATTACATTTTCACACAGGGGAATTAGGTGTTGAACAACTTTTATTAAATAAAACAAATATACATTTTGTTATTGGTAAACTCAGGTTCTCTTTATCTAATATTAGGTTTTGGTTGAAGGTCTGATAACATTCAGTATCAAAAATATGCAAAAAATAGAGACAATCAAAAAATGGGGCAAATACTTCTTCACCGCACTGTCTCTCTGTAGTCCAGTCCTTCAACAGTTCTTGAGTATGCTCTCTACTGTTGCTAGAACAATCTTTGTGTAATCTAATAGCACTGTCTGAGGCTGTGTAACTATCCTCTCTCCATAGGACCTGTGGTGGTAGGTGATGGGATGTGGTCTGCCCACTCACCTCCCCCCGTTCAGGAAAGCTGGGTCAGTTTGAAAGATACTTATCCCCCCTCCTCCAGCAAAATGCCACCAATGCATCTCTCGCCGGTCCAGGTAGTGCAGCAAATGCTTCCATGGACCTGTCATCTTTCTCACTTAAAGGCAGAGATGGAGCTTTATCTTAACTTCTTGTCTAGCCTACTTCACTATATGCTGTTTTTTGATGGCTTCAGTTTCCCCTTCATAAAAATACATATTTCACTACAATAAATCAGGAACAGTTCTGTGTCCAAATGAGCAAGATTCATTGTAAGTGGGTTGAGGTATTTGAAAACAAACACTTGCAAATCCTCTTCTGATACTCTTCTGTTTATTTCCCATCGTCCCACAGTCTGTGTATTCATTACCTATTAGTACTATCACAGCTCTTCCAAAGGATTGTTTCAATCTGTTATTTTCCTCTAAATGTTTCACTTTGCTGCCTTTAGGAGAACTCTTCCATACGAACGGTTGCGTCTATTACTACAGCCAATGAAATCCAAAGACAGTCCAGTAGCGGTTATGACGACCCCTGGAAAATCACGGACGAGCAGAGGCAGTATTACATCAATCAGTTCAAGACCATCCAGCCCGACCTCAACGGTTTCATTCCTGGTAAGTAGAGTGATCTTTGTCTAGAATAGGGTTGTAACTTTCCAAAAATGTCCAGGTTTTCCATTAAGCCTGGATGGAGGATTCTTGGAATGAGCAGAACATCAGGAATCTTCAACCAGGATTTCTGACAAACCAGGGAATTTAAGGACATTTTGCAACCCTAGTTTGAGACCACCTTTTACACTTGTTCCCATTTAAAGGTTACAGGGACTCTGGCTGTTACACTACAATGATTGGCCTATCACTAACTGACTTTTCCCCTTTGTCTATATTACAGGTTCTGCCGCAAAAGAGTTTTTCACTAAATCAAAGCTACCTATTCTTGAACTGTCCCACATTTGGTAAGTTATTAGAAGGTGTGCTATTGGCTTTAGTTGAGATGTTCCCCATAGCTCATATGTTATCATTAGATATCTGCTTCAGTTTTAATCTAGGAAGCTATATCAAAGAATGGAAAATATAACCTTCGGTAACTCCTCTTCAATTAATGAATTTGGCTACCAGTTGGTGAATTCACAAGGGATTCCAGCAGATTGCAATGCATGAGTGGGTTTAAATAAATATTCTCACATTCTTTGCATTACAGGGAACTTTCGGATTTTGATAAAGACGGGGCGTTGACACTGGATGAGTTCTGTGCTGCATTTCATCTTGTTGTTGCTAGGAAAAATGGCTATGACCTTCCCGAAAAGCTGCCAGAGAGTCTTATGCCAAAGCTTATTGACTTGGATGACTCAGCAGGTAATAGCTCGTACTCTCCTACTGCTCCATATTCTGAATCTGTCAAAATCTGCCCCGGGGACCATCTGCTGCAGACAGTTGATTTATGAAACACGGAAAGAAATAAGTGTGATTGAATGGAACAGTCATCCTGATGGTATAAATGTTCCATGTTCTAGAGGTTCCAGACCAGGCCCCTGACGTCGGCTACTCGGGCTCCCCCGTGGAGGTGACCCCAAACAAGTCCCCCATGCCCTCACTCAACCAGACCTGGCCTGATCTCAACCAGGGCAACGAGGTTGGACACAGCACCACCCCATGTTATCACTGTAGAAAAGGACATTATTGAACTTTTACCTTTCCAGCATTTTATAAATGACTTCTCAATGAAATGATCAATACGGTCCTTTCCATTGTGAGGTGTTAGTACCTATCCTCTTGCAGGACTTTCCTGATTCAGTACCTTTCTTCTCCATTTCTGAGAAACACCACTTAGTACTTACTAATTTATATACTGTATATGTTTTGTCAGAAAGCTGCAATTGTTGATATTCTTATCAGTCCCAAAGTCAGTTTGCTCCATTTCTGTTTATCTAGTTATCACTAACCAGTTTCTAGCCAATATCCACCCCCTCCTCACTATTACTAATGGATGATATGTGATGATAAATGTAGTTCATCACCCCTCCTGTGGGAGAGCAGTGGGGTTTGTAACTGGGTCTGGAATCATCCTGTGTGTGACGATCCATTGAGATGCCTGTGGTGCTGATGTACTTCTGCTCTTGTCTCTAGCAGTGGGAGACTTTTAGTGAACGCTCCTCCAGCTCACAAACTCTGACCCAATTTGATTCTAACATTGCACCAGCTGACCCTGTAAGTCAATCACCTAGTTTGCCTGTTTCTGTATTAATGATAATATTAACCCTTGGCCCCTTGATCTCTCTCTTAGAGTGCATGTACTTAATTCTGCTGAATCTGCCACAGCGGAGGTGTCAATGTGATTTTGCTTGCTTAGCTTATTGGATACTCAACTTTCTGTCCCATATGAAAAATATGATATTGGGTTCTACAATATATTGATTTATTTTGACCTTTATTTAACTAGGCAAGTCAATGTCTGGGCTATTTATTTGATAAATTATAGCAGTATGAAATATCTTTCCCATATCTTCTGGTTTGTTAAATCTGCATAATTGCCACGCATATACAGTGGGGCAAAAAAGTATTTAGTCAGCCACCAATTGTGCAGGTTCTCCCACTTAAAAAGACGAGAGGCCTATAATGTTCATCATAGGTACACTTCAACTATGACAGACAAAATGAGAAAAAAACATCCAGAAAATCACATTGTAGGATTTTTTATGAATTTATTTGCAAATTATGGTGGAAAATAAGTATTTGGTCAATAACAAAAGTTTATCTCTACTTTGTTATATACCCTTTGTTGGCAATGACAGAGGTCAAACGTTTTCTGTAAGTCTTCACAAGGTTTTCACACACTGTTGCTGGTATTTTGGCCCATTCCTCCATGCAGATCTCCTCTAGAGCAGTGATGTTTTGGGGCTGTTGCTGGGCAACACGGACTTTCAACTCCCTCCAAAGATTTTCTATGAGGGTTGAGATCTGGAGACTGACTAGGCCACTCCAGGACCTTGAAATGCTTCTTATGAAGCCACTCCTTCGTTGCCCAGGCGGTGTGTTTGGGATCATTGTCATGCTGAAAGACCCAGCCACGTTTCATCTTCAATGCCCTTGCTGATGGAAGGAGGTTTTCACTCAAAATCTCACGATACATGGCCCCATTAATTATTTCCTTTACACGGATCAGTTGTCCTGGTCCATTTGCAGAAAAACAGCCCCAAAGCATTCTTTGTCCTCCAAACACGACGAGTTGAGTTTTTACCAAAAAGTTATATTTTGGTTTCATCTGACCATATGACATCATCCAAATGCTCTCTAGCAAACTTCAGATGGGCCTGGACATGTACTGGCTTAAGCAGGGGGACACATCTGGCACTGCATGATTTGAGTCCCTGGCGGCGTAGTGTGTTACTGATGGTAGGCTTTGTTACTTTGGTCCCAGCTCTCTGCAGGTCATTCACTAGGTCATTCACCCCCGTGTGGTTCTGGGATTTTTGCTCACCGTTCTTGTGATCATTTTGACCCCACGGGGTGAGATCTTGCGTGGAGCCCCAGATCGAGGGAGATTATCAGTGGTCTTGTATATCTTCCATTTCCTAATAATTGCTCCCAGTTGATTTCTTCAAACCAAGCTGCTTACCTATTGCAGATTCAGTCTTCCCAGCCTGGTGCAGGTCTACAATTTTGTTTCTGGTGTCCTTTGACAGCTCTTTGGTCTTGGCCATAGTGGAGTTTGGCGTGTGACTGTTTGAGGTTGTGGAGAGGTGTCTTTTATACTGATAACAAGTTCAAACAGGTGCCATTAATACAGGTAACGAGTGGAGGACAGAGGAGCCTCTTAAAGAAGAAGTTACAGGTCTGTGAGCGACAGAAATCTTGCTTGTTTGTAGGTGACCAAATACTTATTTTCCACCATAATTTGCAAATAAATTCATTAAAAATCCTACAACGTCATTTTCTCATTTTGTCTGTCATAGTTGAAGTGTACCTATGATGAAAATTACAGGCCTCATCTTTTTAAGTGGAGAACATGCACAATTGGTGGCTGACTAAATACTTTTTTTGCCCCACTGTAAGCCTTTTCTAACCTTATAAACTGTTCTGACAGTATGAAAGTTCTCTTTACAGTCAAAGGGAATGGATAGATTCCTTAAGGCATTATTATTGTGAGCTAATGATCAAACAAGAAACCTTTGTCCTTACAGGATACAGCTATTGTCCACCCTGTTCCCATCCGCATGACCCCAAGCAAGATCCATATGCAAGAGATGGAGCTGAAGAGAACCGGAAGTGGTAAGATGGTTTCCCCATATGATAACAGCGCTTAAACATACACTGAGCTCTGTCCTCTAAAGCAGTGTTCACTTTTGAGACTCCATCAACTAGCAACTCTCACATATTTGGCTGGGAGTGGTGAAGGGATGCACTGTACCCTTTTCTTTTAAGAACTGTTTAAAAAAATATATATATATATATACTGTTGATGGAATTTACTGTTTTCTTTCTCATTCCTGCAGACCACACACATCCTACCAGTCCCCTGATGGCTAAACCACCTGAGCTTTCTGAAGAAACCAAGCTTGCCACCTCTATGAAGTTTGTAACAGCTAACTCTGGTAAGTGTCAAGGGATGTTCCATTATCATAAAGAACCTAGGACTATTGCAGTTTGTAGGTAAATCTATTGTAGAACATGTCATGTGACCATAATTATATGGCATTTCCTTGAGGATTGGTTAAACAGAATACTAATGTTCTTTACTAAAGGTGATGGTTATAGCAGTTCAGATTCATATACTTCAGATCAAGACCCAATTACAAGTGTTGTAACAAGACAAAGGTAAGTTAGTCTCAATGTCTAGAGATAATAGATGCTTTGTTTATTGAAGCGCTTTTGAACAGTAAGCTCACTAGCCGTGTTGTCTGGGTTGTAGGTCTAATTCTGGGACCTCTCCTGAAGGTCTAAAGGTGGCGGCTGCCCCCCCACCACCCCCTCCCAGGCCCAACGCCTCCCACTCCCGCTCCTCCTCGCTAGACATGAACAGAAACTTTGCCGCTCACCCCACAGGGCCACAGCAATCCGGAGTCGTGGCCTGTCCTCCAGCCATACCTCCTAGGCCGCTACCCACACAGGTAGAAAGCCAATACAGACAGAAGAAAGTCAATCTCATAGCAGAAGAGATGTTGCCACCTCTGGGTAGTCTTTTTTTATAGGAAATATACACATTGAAATGCTGAAATCTCTTCCCTTTGTCTTTTCTTGTCCATACGCTCTATTCACTCTACACAGACTACAGTCATTGACCATGTACTCTCCAGTTAAAGGTTGTGTTCAGTTTTCAACGTGCCGTGTTAAGTCTGAACTCTGTTTATCCCCTTTGTCCCCAGACCTCTGGTCCTCATAGTGGGCATCGCTCGGATGAGGGCCTGGCAGCTCACTCCACTACCTCGCCCCAGCAGATCCCAGAGCAGCCCAACTTCGCTGACTTCAGTCAGTTCCAGGCGTTCGCTGCCTCAGATCAGCCCAGTGACGACGGGGAGAAGCACCCAGAGAGTCTGCCAGTGAGTCAGACATACAGTATAATACAGAACATGTTCTATCAGCTGTGCTCTGTTATAAGAAAACAGACTGAGACTGTGTGTGCTCTGTTCACAGGTAGAGAAGTCTACAGAAGGGGCTGGGCCTTTGAGAACTGTGAAGATTGACAACCAGGAAGAGAGAGCTGCAGCTACTGTGAACTCTGTAAGTAGTGGACTTACTGAGACCATGATGCCAATACTGGGGGCCTAAATGTCCTCATTTGTTCAGATGATTTATACAGCGGGTTTGTTTTTTTCCTGTCAGGCCAAAGGGTCCATCATGGCCCCCCCACCCAAACCTGTCCGCCGGAGACTGAAATCTGAGGACGAACTCCAGGATGAAGCCCTCCCCCCGAAGTCTAACGTCATAGCCACTGTTCTAGCTACACTGCCATCCATTCCCAGGTAGGAACAGGGGTTTCAAAGGAATCTCAAATCAAATGTTATTTGTCACATACACATGGTTAGCAGACGGTAATGCAAGTGTAGCGAAATGCTTGTGCTTCTAGTTCCGACAATGCAGTAATATCCAACTAGTAATCTAACCTAACAATTTCACAACAATTACCTTATGCACACAAGTGTAAAGGAATGAATAAGAATATGTACATAAAGATATATATGAATGAGTGATGGTATAGAAGGGCATAGGCAAGATGCAGTAGATGGTATAGAGTACAGTATATACATATGAGATGAGTAATGTAGGGTGTGTAAACATATGAAGTGGCATTGTTTAAAGTGGCTAGTGATACATTTTTCATCAATTTTTACATTATTAAAGTGGCTGGAGTTGAGTCAGTATGTTGGCAGCAGCCACTCAATGTTAGTGGTGGCTGTTTAACAGTCTGATGGCCTTGAGATAGAAGCTGTTTTTCAGTCTCTCGTTCCCTGCTTTGATGCACCTGTACTGACCTTGCCTTCTGGATGATAGCAGGGTGAACAGGCAGTGGCTCGGGAGGTTGTTGTCCTTGATGATCTTTTTGGCCTTCTTGTGACATCGGGCACATAGTAAATCTGAATAGTGACTGGTCTGTGGTTGTTGATTATACATTAGATTCCGTAGTTAACATCAGTAACGAACTTAAAACTCTCTTGAATACTTTTTGCAGGTCTGTTGGTAAGGATAAAAAAGCAATTCAAGCCTCTATCAGAAGAAACAAGGAAACCAACACAGTTTTGGCCAGACTCAACAGTGAATTACAGCAACAGCTAAAGGTATAGGAGTGATTACAATAATACATGCATGCTAGCTAGCTATTCTGTTACTAAAATGAACCTGATGCTTATTTTGGAAAATGTTATCTTCACAAAATCCAAGCCTTTAACAAGGTTAAACTTTCGTCCTCGTTTGAGGATTGTTTATCTTGTTGTTTTTAATTCATAGGACTTACTAGAAGAGAGGATATCTTTGGAGGTTCAACTGGAACAGCTCAGACCATTTTCCCATTTGTAACCTGTGTGTGTGAGGAGGACAAGTCCATGAGAGAAGATAGGAGAGACCTGAAGGGGCCTTTTGTGTGATGCACATGTTATCTCCGCTGTCCATTCCCTCTGCATTCTGCTGTCTCTTCTGTGGGAACCAGATGGACTGACCGACCGTCTGTCTGTCGGACGGTCTGCCTGATGGTCTGCCTGATGGTCTGTCTGTCGGACGGTCTGCCTGATGGTCTGCCTGATGGTCTGTCTGTCGGACTGTCTGCCTGATGGTCTGCCTGATGGTCTGTCTGTCGGACTGTCTGCCTGATGGTCTGCCTGATGGTCTGTCTGTCGGACGGTCTGCCTGATGGTCTGCCTGATGGTCTGTCTGTCGGACGGTCTGCCTGATGGTCTGTCTGTCGGACTGTCTGTCGGACGGACGGACGGTCGGTCGGTCTGACTGACTGACGGACTTGACCGCCTGTCGGTCGGACTGACGGTCGGTTTGCAACAACACACCCTGACTCGCCCTCATCAGACAGAACAGTCTTTCCAAAGGGGCTGGGATAGGAATGTTACAAATATTGGCACTTTTATTTATCAAAGAAATAGCAAAGATTATTCTGGACGTCAATTCCTTATACTATATCACAGGCCCCGGGGCCAGACTGACAGGCACTGAACTGGAACTTGAGTCATGGGGTATTGAAGGCTGAGTTCCCTCCCTCATTCTTCCCCATGATGACAAGTGTCCAGTAGAGGAGCACTCTGGGGTCTGCCTGTGCTGTGTGTGGGCCTGGTCTCCTGGGACCTGTCAAGGACAGATAATCATGCCAGTGAAGGCATTGTGAGGAGTCTACAGGAGATGACTCTCTATCCTGGAGTGCTTTGGACTGATCATGTGACAGGAATGAATTCATGTTCCAGTTTATTACAGCATCCCGCTACGCGGAGGGCTATTCTGTCCATGTGCGTCTCTGTATACATGTGTGCTGTATGTATGGTGTGTGTTTGGATTTATTTGGGCACGCAATGGTTACATAAACGGCATGATGAAATGAGTGTGTATGTATATTTTTTTCTTCCACTAGTCTGCTGCAATTTAATCTGTAACAAAATGAGCTGTGTTACTATGTGAAGTGATTGACCCCCAGATGACAGACCACCTTTTTGTTTTTGCTCCTGGCTCTGTAGTTGCTCATGCTGACGCTGCCTGTGCCTCTTACGGTACATAAATTGAATCAGTCCTGCCCCAAACACAAGGTTCCCTGTGAGATATGATAACCAACTATGGAAGCGAGACCAGAATGAAACGACTGCACTTTTCCCCTGTTTTTTTGTTTTTGTCCACCCCCCGCATGTTGTTCATGCTCTTATCTAGAATGAAGACAGTGCTTAAATACAAACCACTTGATTTCTACCTGTATACGGTATCTTACCTAGTCTGACATTTGTGTTGGTATCTACACCTTGTATAACTGTCTTTTTGTTTTTCTGGAACTTCTTGTGTTTTCTTAATTTCTTAACCTGTCTTCAAAAGCCTTACTCCTGGCGTTCAGGTTTCCACTTTATTCTATTCTCCCTGTATTGAACCAAGTTGAGCCTTCTTTTCCCTGCTGTTCAGGTTGATGTACTGTATAAGGGGTATGTTGTATATTGTATATGATACACACCTTTTGATCTCATATGTACATTTGCATTAATTGCTGACTAACAGCAAATATTCTATTTAATTGCTTATATTATGGCTGTGTGATCATAGATGTTTAACTGCATGGATGTATCTCTGCAGAATGAACTAGCAGCTGTGTGATTTTTACACAAAATAAAAACTGCACAATATTTTAACTGCCTTTTTACCAGGTCTAATTTATTTTATTGCTCATTTGACTCAAGGAAGAACTTACAAATGTGTATATTGCTGCATTTTTAACACTATCAATTTATGCATTCCAGTCTGACATACAAGTTAACTTCTCCCCAGGTGTAACATTTCTCAAGCAAAAGGTATGTAGTGTATAAGCTGGAAGTAGACGCCTAAGTGGTGTCCATTCGTTTACTCAAATTAGGAGAGAGGTGGTAGGGTTAGGGGAAAATATGTCAAGGCAAAGGGTGGCTACTTTGAAGAATCTCAAATATAAAATATATTTTGATTTAACTCTTTTTTTTGTTGTTACTACATGATTCCCTATGTGTTGTATCATAGTTTTGATGTCTTCACAAAAGGAGAGAGAAAAACTGGAAGGAGTAGGCGTGTCCTTTGACGAGTACTGTGTGTGTGTGTGTATATACAGTGGGGCAAAAAAGTATTTAGTCAGCCACCGATTGTGCAAATTTTCATCATAGGTACACTTCAACTATGACAGACAAAATGAGAAGAAAAAAAATAGGACTTACTAGAAGAAAAAATCACATTATAGGATTTTTAATGAATTTATTTGCAAATTATGGTGGACAATAAGTATTTGGTCACCTACAAACAAGCAAGATTTCTGGCAAAATTGTAGACCTGCACCAGGCTGGGAAGACTGAATCTGCAATAGGTAAGCAGCTTGGTTTGAAGAAATCAACTGGGCGCAATTATTAGGAAATGGAAGACATACAAGACCACTGATAATCTCCCTCGATCTGGGGCTCCACGCAAGATCTCACCACGTGGGGTCAAAATGATCACAAGAACGGTGAGCAAAAATCCCAGAACCACACGGGGGGACCTAGTGAATGACCTGCAGAGAGCTGGGACCAAAGTAACAAAGCCTACCATCAGTAACACACTACGCCGCCAGGGACTCAAATCCTGCAGTGCCAGACGTGTCCCCCTGCTTAAGCCTGTACATGTCCAGCCCCGTCTGAAGTTTGCTAGAGAGCATTTGGATGATCCAGAAGAAGATTGGGAGAATGTCAGATGAAACCAAAATATAACTTTTTGGTAAAAACTCAACTCGTCGTGTTTGGAGGACAAAGAATGCTTTGGGGCTGTTTTTCTGCAAATGGACCAGGACGACTGATCCGTGTAAAGGAAAGAATTAATGGGGCCATGTATCGTGAGATTTTGAGTGAAAACCTCCTTCCATCAGCAAGGGCATTGAAGATGAAACGTGGCTGGGTCTTTCAGGTTGACAATGATCCCAAACACACCGCCTGGGCAACGAAGGAGTGGCTTCATAAGAAGCATTTCAAGGTCTTGGAGTGGCCTAGCCAGTCTCCAGATCTCAACCCTCAGAAAATCTTTGGAGGGAGTTGAAAGTCCGTGTTGCCCAGCAACAGCCCCAAAACATCACTGCTCTAGAGGAGATCTGCATGGAGGAATGGGCCAAAATACCAGCAATAGTGTGTGAAAACCTTGAAGACTTACAGAAAACGTTTGACCTCTGTCATTGCCAACAAAGGGTATATAACAAAGTATTGAGATAAATAAGTATTTGGTCAATAACCAAAGTTTTCCACCATAATTTGCAAATTCATTAAAAATCCTACAATGTGATTTTCTGGATGTTTTTTTCTCATTTTGTCTGACATAGTTGAAGTGTACCTATGATGAAAATTTACAGGCCTCTCATCTTTTTTAAGTGGGAGAACTTGCAC
The DNA here is from genome assembly GCF_013265735.2 of Oncorhynchus mykiss. NCBI lineage: Eukaryota > Metazoa > Chordata > Actinopteri > Salmoniformes > Salmonidae > Oncorhynchus > Oncorhynchus mykiss. The sequence goes on along the minus strand of NC_048572.1, from coordinate 22,478,474 downwards.
AATTGGTGGCTGACTAAATACTTTTTTTGCCCCAGTATATATATTCACAAAAAAAATAGGGGGGATTGGAAATGATGCAGACAGACGAGGACAAAGTACAAAATAAAAAGTTGCAATTCACTTGAAACAAGGATCAGTTTTACTCAAAGGGTAACATTAGTACTATATTCTTCTTTCTCCTCAAGCCAACAGGACTTGGTGCACCATTTCTAGTTAGGTTTTTTATAGCAGGATGAACTCTAGTTACACAGAACATATAGGAATACAATAACTTGTAATATCAACAATGATGAGGACGTAGCTTTCACTTCTATTCTCTTCTCTTATAGTTGACTTGTGAAATTGTCCTGAACATTGGTGCCCTCCAGATGTTTACTTCACCACTCTGGGAAGGGAATAACGTAAGTTAAAATACATTTCTTGTCATTGTCACATGGTGCAGTTGAACAATAATAAATAAAGCCTGGTTTGATTTGCAATATTATTTGTCCAGTAATAGAGCAGAACTCACACTGTTGTCTGTTTGTAGCGGTCAAGGGCCTCTTGTGCCACCACCTCTGAGAACTTCGGGTCGTTCCAGGTAATGTCTCCAGGCACACTGAAGGTCATGGCAGGGGTGTTAAACAGCTGCACAGACACGTTGGTGTCCCCTGGTTTCTCAGGGTCCTCCGTGTCCTTGGACATGACCTTGGAGGAGATCAAGACATTTCAACATACAGTTGAAGTGGGAAGTTTACATACACTTAGGTTGGAGTAAATAGAACTCGTTTTTCAACCACTCCACAAATTTCTTGTTAACAAACTATGGTTTTGGCAAGTCGATTAGGACATCTACTTTGTGCATGACACAAGTCATTTTTCCAACAATTATTTAGACAGATTATTTCACTTCTAATTCACTGTATCACAATTCCGGGTCAGAAGTTTACATACACTAAGTTGACTGTGCCTTTAAACAGCTTGAAAATTCCAGAACATTATGTCATGGCTTTAGAAGCTTCTGATAGGCTAATTGACATTATTTGAGTCAATTGGAGGTGTACCTGTGGATGTATTTCAAGCCTACCTTCAAACTCAGTGCCTCTTCGATTGACGACATGGGAAAATCTAAAGAAATCAGCCAAGACCTCAGAAAATAACTTGCAGACCTCCACAAGTCTGGTTCATCCATGGGAGCAATTTCCAAACACCTGAAGGTACCTCTGTACAAACAATAGTATGCAAGTATTAACACCATGGGACCGCACAGCCGTCATACTGCTCAGGAAGGAGACGCGTTCTGTCTCCTAGAGATGAACATACTTTGGTGCGAAAGTGCAAATCAATCCCAGAACAACAGTAAAGGACCTTGTGAAGATGCTGGAGGAAACGGGTACAAAAGTATCTATATCCACTGTAAAACGAGTCCTATATCGACATAACCTGAAAGGCCACTCAGCAAGGAAGAAGCCACTGCTTCAAATCCACCATGAAAAAGCGACTATGGTTTGCAGCTGCACATGGGAACAAAGATCGTACTTTTTGGGGAGATGTCCTGTGGTCTGATGAAACAAAAATAGAACTGTTTGGCTATAATGACCATCGTTATGTTTGGAGGAAAAAGGGGGAGGCGTGCAAGCCGAAGAACATCATCCCAACCGTGAAGCACGGGGGTGGCAGCATCATGTTGTGGGGGTGCTTTGCTGCAGGAGAGACTGGTGCACTTCACAAAATAGATGGCATCATCTATGGGTCTTCCAAATGGACAGTGACTATGCATACTTCCAAAGTTGTGGCAAAATGGCTTAAGGACAACATAGTCAAGGTATTGGAGTGGCCATCACAAAGCCCTGACCTCAATCCTATAGAAAATGTGTGGGCAGAACTGAAAAAGCGTGTGTGAGCAAAGAGGCCTACAAACCTAACTCTGTTACACCAGCTCTGTCAGGAGGAATGGGCCAAAATTCACCCAACTTATTGTGGGAAGATTGTGGAAGGCTACCCAAAACGTTTGACCCAAGTTAAACAATTTAAAGGCAATGCTACCAAATACTAATTGAGTATATGTAAACTTCTGACCCACTGGAAATGTGATGAAAGAAATGAAAGCTGAAATAAATCATTATCTCTACTATTATTCTGACATTTCACATTCTTAAAATAAAGTGGTGATTGTAACTGACCTAAGACAGGGAATTTTTACTAGGATTAAATGTCAGGAATTGTGAAAAACTGAGTTTAAATGTATTTGGCTAAGGTGTATGTAAACTTCAGACTTCAACTGTACGTCTATTCATAAGACCATGATAAAAAGAAATACTTTAGTAAAAGAAACCCCATGCAGACTATGGAGTCTCACTGTTTCAATCTTGAAGATTCCATCCTTGGTGTCGGTATTGTTGGCCAGGGCAGACACCCAGCCAAACTGCTTGCTGAACAGGTCCAGCAGGCTGGATGTGTTAGACATCTTCTCCTCAAACCTCCTCAGCTGCTTGTTGTACTCCTGGGTGAACTTCTCAGCCATGGCCAGGGCCTGCTCCAGCTCCTCCTTCAGAGGACCAGTCAGAGGCTTCTTCCCAGAGCAGTCTGGACGAGAGAACATCAATTCATATAATACACAACTATATAGTCAACAGGGTTGCTGTTGTCCCTTCAGCCCTATGTCAGCAACTTCTGGTGTGATGTAATAGCAACTTATTATACTTGATTCAGCCAAGGCATGGCTTTGTGGTATCATAGAGACTTGAAAATGTAGGTGTACAAGCCAGTGCATGTTGCATGATGAATGCTACTCCCTGTGATGTCAGTGCCAAGGATAATCCTGCTTGCTTTTGTTCAGACCTGTTCTGACCTCTGAGTTATGAAGCACTTGGGTTATGTGAATGTTGCAAAAGAGAAAAGACAAATCTGAAGGGCTTTACCAATATCCTGGATCGCTACACATTTTTCACACTCTCCTCGCAGTTTAATGCAGCCAGCAGAATTGCGACGTATCTCTCTGCAGGTCATACCGGAAGGCTTTGTCACAACAACATCCTCATTCACACTCCCCTCTGTGGAAAAAAAGACCCAAAGGTAATTTTATGTGACTCTTCACATCATATTATGGTCTAATAACAGTTGTTTAATTAGGACTGAGGCATACCCTCTGAGGGGTTGATGTCAAAGTTAGCATCTGCATCCATGAAAGGCCCCATGGAGCCAAAGATATTCCAGGCCATGTCCATCATGGGAGCGAACATGTTGTGGAACCCATGGAAGTCTGGGTCCTTCAGAGGGGACCTGACCACACGGGAATGCACCTCGCCCGCCTTTGCTCTCTCATTGGCCCTCTCACCCTGACCCCAGATGCTGGGCATGCGGTAGGGGCTGGGGAACATGGGAGGGTTGAGGGAGCGCATGTGGTCAAACACCCTCATGCTGTCAGTGAAGATGCTGTCCACCCCATCGGCCACGTTGGAGTAACGCTCCTCCAGATTCTGGAACCTCCAGCTCTGCTCCTGGTCCTCTCGCTCCAGAACATCCATGTTCTCCCCGTTGATCCAGATGGAGAATGGAGAGGTCCTGTTCAGAACCTCTTCCAGCTGAGAGAAAACAGGAGAAAGCAGCTAGTACAACAGTAACCTATTTTATTTGGAAGGATTGTATAACAATAGTTAAGCACATTGATCATGTGCTTTTGTACTGCACACCCCTGTGTAAGTATTTCTCACAAAACATATTTGAGTTACAATTGCAAACCAATGTGGAGATTGATTGATGATAGTTCTGTGTAGTTGAGGCGATACCTGTCTGCCGACTAGTCCAGCGCCACTGCTGCAGGTCCTGGAGTAGTACTTGATGCAGGTGTTCTTCAGGCAGGGCTTGCACTCCTCCCACAGAGACTGCATGGTGCCGTTACACACCTCCTGCTCCTCACTCAGCTTCGTCTCCATCTCCTGAGCTGCCTTCAGAGCATCCTGACAAACAAGCACAGAAACAGGGTCAGTGGCTGGGAACTACTGTAATCACCCAGGAAACTGTATAAGGTGATGAATTGCATACAAAATGTACAAGTTGATCACTGATTTTTTGGGGGGGCCAATATAGTGACCAAAGCTCAACATGTACAGTATGATGCTCAAATACACTGTACCTCTTTTTGCTGTGAAGTTTTCTCCAGGGCACTCAGGAACTTCTCATGGTCCTCTCCAGACCTCTCCATCACTGTCTTCATCTCCTTCACCCCACTGATAGCATTTTCTATCTGCTTGTCCAGGTACTTCATTCCGAGGAGGGAAATCTCTGCCAATAAGAATCGTTGCTTAAAAATAAATCTCCAAATGACTCCAATGGACAGAACATCCCGCATCATACAATTTACCGGTATTTAAAAAATGTTTTGTTCTCAGATGACTTACGGCTTAGATCGTCCTTGGATGGAGGCAGTAGACACTGAGCAGAGACCAGGAGCAAGGCAAGGCCCACTATTGACCCTAATGCTTTCATCATCACTTTTTCTCATATATCAAGCGACTGATGCAGTACAAACCTGAAAAACAGACATGATACAATATCACTGGCAAACCTAAATCTAATACATTTATGGGGGGGGGGGGGGGGGGATGCCTATGGAAGCTACTTGGGGCTGAGGGTATTTTGGATGTAATGATTACACCTCATGAAAAGCACTGCAAAATGACCTCATAGTTCACTTCTGACCTTGGTGTTGTTGTGATGTTGATTATATCCACTAGAGGGTAATGTTGCACATCTAATAATGATAATAGTGTGACTAGGGTTGCAAAGTTACCGGAATCTTCAGTAATTTTGGTAATTAAGAGAGAATCTATGGCAATCTATCGTAACTTTGGTAATTTATACTTGAATCATTAAAAAAATATTTATATATAGTATATGTTTTTACATCTGTGTCCATATTGTCCATGAGTTTCTAGTAGATACAACATATGGTTCAAGAGAAAATTGACTGACTAATGAAAAAAAGCATCTAACCGACAATGGCAAGTCCATAGTTGCAACTCTTCCAACTATTGACTTTTTTCATCATTTGATTAAAAAACATGGACAACAAAGTAGTAAAATAAAATAAATAAGTGTGTAAAATAATATAATATTTAATATAATATAAAGGATATTTCATGCTGAAACCCTCATATTAAAAACCAATGGTATTCACTACGTTGATGGTAATGTTTTACAGCTTTGTCATGACATTTTTTATTTGAATATCATCTTATTTAATTATTTCATATATTTTACATGTGATAAGGTCACACAGAGGGCAAGAGACAATTAGACTCCTGTAAAAATCTGAAGTACCCAAAAGGCCACTAGATATCTTGTGATAGATTACATAAAATCCTTGAAAGATACCACATTTCTGGTAGTTTCCAGTAATATACCTTCCCTTTGCAACCCTAAGTGTGACACAGCAGCCTCCCGGGCCACCAGAGATTCTGGGTTCAAGCCCAGGCTCTGCCGCAGCCTACCACAACCAGGAGGCTCATGGGGCGACGCACAATTGGCCCAGCATCGTCCGGTGTTAGGGAGGGTTTGGCCGGAAGGGATATCTTTGTCTCATCGCGCACTAGCGACTCCTGTGGCGGGCCGGGCGCAGTGCCCTCTGACCAGGCCGCTAGGTGCGGCTGGCATCCTGGTTGGATGTGCGTTGTGTCAAGAACCTTGGTTGGGTTGTGTTTCAGAGGACGCATGGCTCTCGACCTTCGCCTCTCCCGAGTCCGTATGGGAGTTGCAGTGATGAGACAAGACAGTAACCGTACTAATTGGATACCACGAGAACATTCTGACGTTAGCAAATTTTATCCAAAGGATGCAGTGTGTTTAATCTGCATTACATCATATACCTTTGTCACATTTGATACTTTTTTAATTTTGTTAATATAAGTATAGACATTAGACTCCTAGAGCCCTGTAGACATGGATACAATGTGAGGATTAGGAGACATTTATCTGACAGATAAACGTTTGTTTCTGTTCCACTCCAACAGGAGGAAAGTACAAACACAAATCCTTCTCCACTAATCTCTGTGAATATTCCAGGCAGCCCTATAATCCCTTGTGTATTTAACACTCACTGTGCAATATACAAGAAAACAGGGAATCATTGAGAAACAAAAAAAGTAGTCTTAATTTGGAGAAATAATGACACATCTGTCCAATTTTTGCACCAGATATTCAATGGAAATGTCACCATTGAAGGAGGTCATAATGTTGACATGTTCAGTCACATGACTGTTAGTAGCCTTTTTTGTTTTACAGGTCTGGGTGGATAAAATTCTGGAAAATATTATTGACATTTTCAGTCTGAGGACTGTAGACTTACACATTATACTTGTCTGGCTGGATAAAGGACGTCTCAAATGAGGCATCATCACATATGATCAGACTCCAAACAGCATTCGTTTTTGTTATTTAACCTTCATTTAACCAGGCAAGTCAGTTAAGAACAGATTCTTATTTAATGACGGCCTACCCCGGCCAAACTCAGACGACGCTGGGCCAATTGTGCGCCGCCCTATGGGACTCCCAATCATGGCCAGATGTGATACAGCCTGGATTCGATCCAGGGACTGCAGTGCCTTAGACCACTGTGCCACTGATATAGAATAAGAAAACACTTAGAGAGGATGAGTCTTTGCCAAACTAAAACACCTAGCGTGGTTATGTAAGAACCATGAAGTCCCTCTGAATTCTTTATTCTAATAATATTTCTGATTCCAGCTGGTGTCTGCAGAGACACTTGAGATTCCTCTCTGAGGACCACTGAGACAGCTGCATGGCCTCTCCAGAGGGTCTTTACTGAAGCTTCTCCCATGGAGTGGGAGGAGAGCTGCCTCTAACAAATGGATCTGGGACAGATTATTTTGTCAGCCTGCAAACCCTAGAAAATGGACGTTGTTCTAAAATACAATAATAATGGGAGAAAAACAAGTCAATAACAATAGTTAACAACTTCCTACTCATAAATTGCTCCAAAAGTACTTGCAGGACAAAACAGAACTCTATTTATAGAACTCAAAAGTAGAACACAGAATTCTGATCTATCACGCAGATGGACTGAGTCTTGTATTAGAATGGATTTGCACATTTTAATACCCTCCTAATAGCGGAAAACATGGGGTCAGAGAACTGCAGTGTCCAGACTTGATTACTGTCTACTCTGTCCATCTCACTCAAACTTGCCCTGCGCAGCTAGAATATCAACCCAATAACAACTCTCCATAACTCAGAGCGAATTTGTGCCTTTGAGCAAAATATGTTGAACTAAATTATCAAAATGTGTACATTCTTTATAGCAAATGTGTTGAATAAAGCTTTCAACCTTAAAATGTTTTGATATTCTTAGTACATATCTGGGTCATTCTCAGGCAGAAATAGCAGTGTTGATACTAGAGGTCACCCATGAGTAAGAATCAGGAAATACAGTCCCATCACTGCAACATTTCTGCAAGGTCAAGAGTTGATAATAAACAACAATAAAAGCTTGATCCCCAGGTAGAAATGGTAAGAGCAATCCAGCATTCCAACAATAAACCTATCTTAATATGCAGCAAAAGATATCTGCGCACAGGGCTGGTACTCTGAAACACGAGACACCATTTTTCTCACAGGCAGCAGAGGACCACTCACCTCCCTGTGGATCTTGCCTCTTCAGAGTGGATGAAGCGCAGTGGGGCTGTCCGTTGCTAGGTATTTATACATGACCTAGCGGTGATGTTGGCACTGTGATTCACTCCCATATAATGCCCTGTGGCTTTGGACTTTTCCAGAAGTTGTGTAATTTCCGGTCATAGCTGGGAGCTGAGCCATGAAGCAGCCAGAAGTGGGCAGTGTTGCACTGTGTGTCACTAACCCCCCTCTAGCTTCTCTCTGCATGGCTGCTGGGAGACAAACCAAATAGAGGGAGGATTGTGTGTGCTGTGTGGGTCAGTAAACAAGTTTGGGGGAGGGTACTTTAAGGATGATTGCTCTTTACATTAACACTCATCCCCATGACTCACGGCTGAACAAATGATTAACTTGGGTGCATCAGTATACACACACAAAAGGATAGTGCAAAATGAGTCCCATTCAAATCATATTGGCATCAGCCAAATAAGAGCACACATTTACTGTAACACTCTGTAGCTCTATTTCGAAGCATATCCCCACACTTGGCTCAAACACAACAGTCCCAGGCTCCAGGCTCACACAAACGCTCAACCAAACACAGGTATTTACGGGAATGTTGTGTTCAGAGTGGGAACCTGCTGCTTCTGGAAGGTTATAAAAGGGTTGGTTAATGAGCCCTGCAGATTTAAATCTGTTACTTCATGCCCTAATTGTTCTGTTGCCAAGCTGAGCTCTACAGTCAGGCCAGTGACCAGATGTCTGCAGTTATGACCATGCTTTATTTTTTCCTGTGACGCATGATCATTACATAAGCTCATTCAGAATTGAAATTATCTAAAGGAAGAAAAGGCATAACTAGATTCCTGGCTGCATCCCATCCAAAACACACAGAGAATAACAAGTTCTGGGCCCTAATGTTGAATAACTGCTAGGGTGATATTTGCTGTGCCTTCGAAAAGTATTGAGACCCCTTGACTTTTTCCACATTTTGTTACGTTACAACCTTATTCAGAAAATTGATTAAATAAATACAAAATAATTCCGAAATCTACACACAATACCCCATAGTGACAAAGCAAAACCAGGGTTTTAGAAATGTTTGCAAATTATTTAAAATAAAAAACATAAGTACCTTATAAGTACTCAGACTCGAAATTGATCTCAAATGTATCCTGTTTCCATTGATCATCCTTGAGATGTTTCTACAACTTGATTGGAGTCCACCTGTGGTAAATTCAATTGATTGGACATGATTTGGAAAGGCACACACCTCTCTATGTAAGGTCCAACAGTTGACAGTGCATGTCAGAGCAAACACCAAGACATGAGGTTGTTGGAATTGTCCGTAGAGCTCCGCGACAGGATTGTGTGGAGGCACAGATCTGGGGGAAGGGTACCAAAAAATGTCTGCAGCATTGAAGGTCCCCAAGAAGACAGTGGCCTTCATCATTCTTAAATGGAAGAGGTTTGGAACCACCAAGACACTTCCTAGAGCTGACCGCCAGGCCAAACTGAGCAATCGGGGGAGAAGGTCCATCGTCAGGGAGGTGACCAAGAACCCGATAGTCACACTGACAGAGCTCTAGAGTTCCTCTGTGGAAATGGGATAACCTTCCAGAAGGACAACCGTCTCTGCAGAACATCACCAATCAGGCCTTTATGGTAGTGGTCAGACGGAAGCCACTCTTCAGTAAAAGACAGCCTGCTTGGAGTTTGCCAAAAGGCACCTAAAGACTCTCAGACCATAAGAAACAAGATTCTCTTGGCCTGAATGTCAAGCATCACGTCTGGAGGAAACCTGCCACCATCCCTATGGTGAAGCATGGTGGTGGCAGCATCATGCTGTGGGGATGTTTTTCTGCGGCAGAGACTGGGAGACTATTCAGGATCGAGGCAAAGATGGACAGAGCAAAGTACAGTGAGATCCTTGATGAAAACCTGTTCCAGAGTGCTCAGGACCTCAGACTGGGGCGAAGGTTCACCTTCCAGCAGGACAACAACCCTAAGGACACAGCCAAGACAACGCAGGAGTGGCTTCGGGTCATGTCTCTGAATGTCCTTGAGTGGCCCAGCCAGAGCCCGGACTTGAACCCGACAGAACATCTCTGGAGAGACCTGAAAATAGCTGTGCAGCGACGCTCCCCATCCAACCTGACAGAGTTTGAGAGGATCTGCAGAGAGGAATAGGAGAAACTCCCCAAATACAGGTGTGCCAAGCTTGTAGCGTCATACCCAAGACTCAATGTTGTAATCGCTGCCAAAGGTGCTTCAACAAAGTACTGAGTATAGGGTCTGAATACTTATGTAAATGTGATATTTCATTTATTTTATTTTATTAAATAAATTAGCAAAAATATCTAAACCTGTTTCTGCAAAGTCATTATGGGTTAATGTGTGTATATTGATGATATTTTTAATGAATCAATAAGGCTGTAACATAACAAAATGTGGAAAAAGTGAAGGGGTCTGTGCACTTTCTGAAGGCACTGTACACACTCATACTTTGGCACTGTGTCGGCAGTCTCCCAAGGGCTGATTTGTGGTTTCAAATAAGAGGAAAGGTAAAAGTTCAGTTGTCCAGGACATTACAGCTGGAGTGTCCTAGCAACAAGACCTCAATTTGTCTCGTTTTATATAGATTCTTTAATATTTTGAATGTGGGTATGAACTTAACACAACAGTTTTAAGCATAGAAGTAAGATAATATATAAACAAACTTGAATAATGCTCTTGGCATAGGTTCTTGTGGCATGGTGTTAAGTTTTAGAAGATGAAACCCACTGGGCACACACTTGTTGAATCAACGTTGTTTCCATGTCATTTTAAGAAATTACGTTGAACCAACATGGAATAGACGTTAAATTGACGTCTGTTTCTCTCGCTGTTGTGTTTTATCTGCCAAGGCATTTAAATCAGGTGGGTTATTGCCTAGTCCCTCATGTTGCCCCGTTAAAATTGACTGCATGGGCCATTTGTTTCAGCAGTCTCTGAAGTTTGGCATTGAGATCAAAGTGTCCTTCTTGAAGTAATTATGCGCCTTTCATTCATCACAACTCTTAACTTGATATTCACGCTTAATCTTTAGATCCACATGTCCTCAGTTTAGCTCAATATTGTGTTACCAGCTACTGCTTTTGTAATGTATCCTACAGTACTACTGCGTTTGTAATGTATCCTACAGTACTACTGCGTTTGTAATGTATCCTACAGTACTACTGCGTTTGTAATGTATCCTACAGTACTACTGTGTTTGTAATGTATCCTACAGTACTATGCGTTTGTAATGTATCCTACAGTACTACTGCGTTTGTAATGTATCCAACAGTACTACTGCGTTTGTAATGTATCCTACAGTACTACTGCGTTTGTAATGCAGCCTACAGTACTACTGCATAACATCACGTCATTGGAAGTCAAAGTCCCACATTTACAGTTTCCTCCATAGTGTATTTTTTATAACCTTTATTGTTATTTACAATGACTGCCTACACCGGCCAAACGCGGACGACGCTGAGCCAATCACGGCCGATTGTGATACAGCCTGGATTTGAACCAGGGTGTCTGTAGTGACTTTCAAGCACTGTGATTCAGTGCCTTAGACCTCTGCGCCACTCGGGAGTTTACATTACATAACTTCAGTAATTGGTCTTAAACCTAAAGGTGATAGCGTTCTGACCTTTAGAAACATCATTAACTGCTACAGTCCCACCGTGACGCCTGCGCGTTTTCGACTTTGTGTATTTCTTCTGCTTTAGTCTGTGTGATTAACAGGAGGCTGAGCTAGAGGGGTGTTTGTGATACAAGGGCGGATCCTGAAGTCCGAATGGTTTGAGCTACAAACCTCACGCACATTTAACATGTTTTGTCATATGATGCTCAAAAGAGTCGTTAGCAGGTAAGGGGTTCTCTTACATAGAAGATCATAGGAAACCCCAGGACATAGTGTCTATAATACCGTAATAAGCTCACAAAGTTGCAGTCACCAACTCCACACAGTTTTCACTGACTTGTTGGATATTCATTTCCTAGTGAGCAAACCATTTCTGTACATACATCATTCACATGAATTCATTTTTAACAGGATTTTGCTTTGCTTTTTCCTTATTGCCAATAAAACTCATGAATGCAACTGTTTATGTCAAAGTGTTATACTTGGTGTCCTGAAAATAAAATGGTAAAACAATGTGAGGCTAAATATAAGGGCTGCAAATATAAATGAAAGTCTGATAAATAAATGAAAAGCTGATTTTTGCTGGGGTCTCGGGACTGATAGGGTTAATAGATATTCTTCCAAACAGCTGAATTACATCTGCTATTAGAAACATTCAGGCCTCAACATCTGTGTGTAAGTATACACAAACGTGTTAAAAATAGCATCCTCTAAACTCTAGCCAATATGGCCTCTCTCTGCATCACTGACAAATCAAACCAGTCATGAACTTTCCCATTAATCAGTGGCCAGGCTATTTATTTGATAGCAGTTTTATGTTGATTTAATCTGTTATGGATTGAAACATAGGGCCTCTCATAATAAACTCATTAAACTGGAATGTAGGCTATTTACAAAATGGCTGCCCCAGTAACAGCAATGCAAATACATTTAAAACACATTGGTTTATTAATCTCAACTACAGAGGGGATGTTCTATTTAAATTGATAAATAACCTGATGAAAGTGTTTAAATTAATGCTGATTGAAGCTGTTTGCATAGGGGCTAACATCATGCATATTGTTAGATCATCCTAGTGATTATAATATTATGTCTGCTCTCCATGTCATGTACTGTCATGTTGTCTTGTCTCTGTCCTTTCCCTTCACCCTGTCTCCCTCTGCTGGTCGTGTCAGGTTACCTTTTCTCCCCCGCTTTCCCCCAGCTGTCCCTTGTCTCCTCTAACTACCCATTCACCCCGTTCCCCACCTGTTCCCTTTTTCCCTCTGATTAGGTCCCTATATCTCTCTCTGTTTCTGCTCCTGTCCTTGTCGGATTCTTGTTTGTTTGTTTGTGTCATTCATGCCTGAACCAGACCATCGTCGTGTTACTGTAACCTTGTCCTGTCCTGTCGGAATCTGCCTGTCCGTCTGAGCCTACGTTTTGTTTTCGTCATTAAAGTAACTCTGTTTTGTTAATTCGCTTTTGGGTCCTCATTCACGCACCGTAACAGAAGAATCCGACCAAGAATGGACCCAGCGACTTCGGATCCTCTCCACTCAGCCGTCGAGATCCAGGGAGCGATGCTAGGCAGACACGAGCAGGAATTGTCTGCTGCTCGACATGCCGTTGAGACCCTGGCCACCCAAGTCTCCAACCTCACAGAACAGGTTCACCATCTCCGCCTCGATCCACCGGCCACTTCCAGGGCTTTCGAATCTCCGGAGCCCAGAATCAATAACCCGCCGTGTTACTCTGGGGAGCCCACTGAATGCCGCTCGTTCCTCACCCAGTGTGATATTGTGTTTTCTCTCCAGCCCAACACTTACGCCAGGAGCACTGCTCGTGTCGCCTACGTCATATCTCTCCTTACTGGACGGGCTCGTGAGTGGGGCACGGCAATCTGGGAGGCAAGGGCTGAGTGTACTAACCAGTATCAGGACTTTAAGGAGGAGATGATACGGGTTTTTGATCGATCTGTTTTTGGGGAGGAGGCTTCCAGGGCCCTGTCTTCCCTATGTCAAGGCAATCGATCCATAACAGACTACTCTATTGAGTTTCGCACTCTTGCTGCCTCCAGTGGCTGGAACGAGCCGGCTTTGCTCGCTCGTCTTCTGGAGGGTCTCCGCGCAGAGGTAAAGGATGAGATTCTCTCCCGGGAGGTTCCTTCCAGCGTGGATTCCTTGATTGAACTCGCTATTCGCATTGAGCGACGGGTTGATCTTCGTCACCGAGCTCGTGGAAAGGAGCTCGCGTTCTCCGTTGCCCCCCTCTCCGCATCACTACCATCTTCCTCTGCCGGCTCGGGAGCTGAGCCTATGCAGCTGGGAGGTATCCGCATCTCGACTAAGGAGAGGGAACGGAGAATCACCAACCGCCTCTGTCTCTATTGCGGTTCTGCTGGTCATTTTGTCACTTCATGTCCAGTAAAAGCCAGAGCTCATCAGTAAGCGGAGGGCTACTGGTGAGCGCTACTACTCCTGTCTCTCCTTCAAGATCCTGCACTACCTTGTCGGTCCATCTACGCTGGACCGGTTCGTCAGCTTCCTGCAGTGCCTTAATAGACTCTGGGGCGGAGGGCTGTTTTATGGACGAGACCTGGGCTCGGGAACATGACATTCCTCTCAGACAGTTAAGGGAGTCCACGGCCTTGTTCGCCCTGGATGGTAGTCCTCTCCCCAGGATTCAGCGTGAGACGCTACCTTTAACCCTCACTGTTTCTGGTAATCATAGCGAAACCATTTCTTTTTTGATTTTTCGTTCACCTTTTACACCTGTTGTTTTGGGCCATCCCTGGCTAGTTTGTCATAATCCTTCCATTAATTGGTCTAGTAATTCTATCCTCTCCTGGAACGTCTCTTGTCATGTGAAATGTTTAATGTCTGCTATCCCTCCTGTTTCCTCTGTCTCTTCTTCACAGGAGGAGCCTGGTGATTTGACAGGGGTGCCGGAGGAATATCACGATCTGCGCACGGTGTTCAGTCGGTCCAGGGCCACCTCTCTTCCTCCACACCGGTCGTATGATTGTAGTATTGATCTCCTTCCGGGAACCACTCCCCCCCGGGGTAGACTATACTCTCTGTCGGCTCCCGAACGTAAGGCTCTCGAGGATTATTTGTCTGTAGCTCTTGACGCCGGTACCATAGTCCCCTCCTCCTCTCCCGCCGGAGCGGGGTTTTTTTTTTGTCAAGAAGAAGGACGGGTCTCTGCGCCCCTGCATAGATTATCGAGGGCTGAATGACATAACAGTTAAGAATCGTTATCCGCTTCCTCTTATGTCTTCAGCCTTCGAGATCCTGCAGGGAGCCAGGTTTTTCACTAAGTTGGACCTTCGTAACGCTTACCATCTCGTGCGCATCAGGGAGGGGGACGAGTGGAAGACGGCGTTTAACACTCCGTTAGGGCACTTTGAATACCGGGTTCTTCCGTTCGGCCTCGCTAACGCTCCAGCTGTCTTTCAGGCATTAGTCAATGATGTCCTGAGAGACATGCTGAACATCTTTGTTTTCGTTTACCTTGACGATATCCTGATTTTTTCACCGTCACTCCAGATTCATCTTCAGCACGTTCGACGTGTCCTCCAGCGCCTTTTAGAGAATTGTCTTTTTGTGAAGGCTGAGAAGTGCACTTTTCATGCCTCCTCCGTCACATTTCTCGGTTCTGTTATTTCCGCTGAAGGCATTAAGATGGATCCCGCTAAGGTCCAAGCTGTCATTGATTGGCCCGCTCCTAAGTCACGCGTCGAGCTGCAGCGCTTTCTCGGCTTCGCGAACTTCTATCGTCGTTTCATCCGTAATTTCGGTCAGGTGGCAGCTCCTCTCACAGCCCTTACTTCTGTCAAGACGTGCTTTAAGTGGTCCGTTTCCGCCCAGGGAGCTTTTGATCTCCTCAAGAATCGTTTTACATCCGCTCCTATCCTTGTTACACCTGACGTCTCTAGACAGTTCGTTGTCGAGGTTGACGCGTCAGAGGTGGGCGTGGGAGCCATTCTTTCTCAGCGCTCCCTCTCTGACGACAAGGTCCACCCATGCGCGTATTTTTCTCATCGCCTGTCCCCGTCGGAACGTAACTATGATGTGGGAAACCGCGAACTGCTCGCCATCCGGTTAGCCCTAGGCGAATGGCGACAGTGGTTGGAGGGGGCGACCGTTCCTTTTGTCGTTTGGACTGACCATAGGAACCTTGAGTACATCCGTTCTGCCAAACGTCTTAATGCGCGTCAGGCGCGTTGGGCGCTGTTTTTCGCTCGTTTCGAGTTCGTGATTTCTTATCGTCCGGGCTCTAAGAACACCAAGCCTGATGCTTTATCTCGTCTCTTCAGTTCTTCAGTAGCCTCCACTGACCCCGAGGGGATTCTCCCTGAGGGGCGTGTTGTCGGGTTGACTGTCTGGGGAATTGAGAGGCAGGTAAAGCAAGCGCTCACTCACACTCCGTCGCCGCGCGCTTGTCCTAGGAACCTTCTTTTCGTTCCCGTTCCTACTCGTCTGGCCGTTCTTCAGTGGGCTCACTCTGCCAAGTTAGCCGGCCACCCTGGCGTTCGGGGTACGCTTGCTTCCATTCGCCAGCGTTTTTGGTGGCCCACCCGGGAGCATGACACGCGTCGTTTCGTGGCTGCTTGTTCGGTCTGCGCGCAGACTAAGTCCGGTAACTCCCCTCCTGCCGGCCGTCTCAGGCCGCTTCCCATTCCCTCTCGACCGTGGTCTCACATCGCCTTAGATTTTGTCACCGGACTGCCTTCGTCAGCGGGGAAGACTGTTATTCTTACGGTTGTCGATAGGTTCTCTAAGGCGGCTCATTTCATTCCCCTTGCTAAGCTTCCTTCTGCTAAAGAGACGGCACAAATCATCATCGAGAATGTTTTCAGAATTCATGGCCTTCCGTCA